>NC_062525.1:12524421-12674421 GCF_022655615.1 Tachysurus fulvidraco | reverse complement strand
TAAAGAATTAAATAAACCTGTTCACATAAAGTGCATCAGCTCATATTTTTCTCTAATGGCTGCTGTGTGTAAACACAGTTTATACTTGGCTGCCTCGCCATGTTGTTTTGATCATGATGGGTTAATATGACTGTTGTCCAGGAAACTGGCCAATGTTCCTGTATTTTACCTGTCGTGTCTGAAAATACGTCAGTGTGTGTTGGTGGGTATGTGTATGTGTGTAGAGGTGTGTGTGTGTGTGTGTGTGTGTGTGTGTGTGTGTGTGTGTGTGTGTGTGTGTGTGTGTGTTCACACAGCCAGAATGTCTCATAAGAACAAATGTCGGTACATATTAAAGTTACATGTAAAGTTTATTTAAAGAAATGGGGAAAATAAAACTTTTTTTTTACACTGTTAAATACTGTTTCTTTGCAAAAACAATAAATAAATAATAAATAAACAAACAAACAAACAAACAAACAAACAAACAAATAAATAAATAAATAAATAAAACATTTTGTAAATGTTCTTGTTTACCAGCCATTGCAGCATCTTTTTTTTTTTTTTTTTATAATTTTTTTATTCATGTGTGTGTATGTGTGCATGTGCATGTGTGTGTGAAACACACCAATCCCCCCCCCCCCCCAAGGTGCAGAAGAAGAAGAAACAGGTGTGTAGACAGGAAGGAGCAGACGAAGGCGGGGCAGACACGTGACAAAGAACGTAAACAGATGCAGTCTGAGCTGAGTCACGACAGAGGGCCTCCCCCCAGGCGCGGCTCCTGATGTGCCAACCCGTCTTGGTGGTCCAGACGGGGTCCGGGTGGGGGGAGCAAGACACACGGCGAGGCAGGTGGGGGGAGCAAGGCACACGGCGAGGCAGGTGGGGGGAGCAAGGCACACAGTGAGGCAGGTGGAGGGAGCAAGGCACACGGCGAGGCAGGTAGGGGGAGCAAGGCACATGGCGAGGCAGGTGGGGGGAGCAAGGCACACGGCGGCACAGCCAGAGAGGGCCGAGCGACGTCCACAGCCAAGCTAGAGGGCCGAGCGACGTCCACAGCCGAACAGGAGGGCCGAGCTCAACCCCGACGCACCGCGGCCAGACCCCTCTCTCGGGAACCAGGAAAAGGGGAGGGAGGGCGGGGAGAAGAAAAAAAATCCTCCACAAAACAGAAAAGTCCACGGGGCAAAACACGGGAAAGCCGATAAGCCGGTCCGAGCACTGCTATCCTGCTGGGTCCTGGTGCGGCGGAATCTTCTGTCATGACGCAGGGTAAGGAAGCGGACCCAAACGCAGGATAGCCAAATCAACTGGGTTTAATAACAAAAGGACATGAAACAACATATGGACTAGAGACAGGACAAAGACAACGGTAGATTCCGCGCTGCACAAGGCAACGCGGCACAGTTAAATACACAGGGTAATCACAATAGGAAACAGGTGTGTAGACAGGGAGGAGCAGACGAAGGCGGGGAAGACAAGTGACGAAGAACGTAAACAGATGTACGTGGCCAAAGTCCGGGCTGAGTCATGACAGTGAGAAAGACTTTGTGTGCGGCTTAAATGCTAAATTATTTACATTTTATTCCCTCAGATGTATTTACAATTAATAAAGATTCATTAATTTATTCATTAATTTAGTGCAGCAATTAGAGAGCGAGCAGAAGTTTTATTTGTACATTGAATGTACATCAAATGAAAATACAATTTAATTCCGATTCAAATAAAAAAAAAATTGCCTCTAAAAAAAGCTGAATTAAAACAAGATTTCAAAATCTGCTCGACACTGATCAGCCTTCAGACCTACAGGGGATTTTTGAAACCGATATGCAGATAAAGCAGGAGAGGATTCTGCTGAAATAATAATTAGAAACATTTACAGAAGTTCTATAGCTGTGTTAATTAGATAAGTCTGCGACATTGGGTATAAAGTAAAAAAAAATCTATAAGCTCAGCAGTAATGTCTAGAGTGTGTGTGTGTGTGTGTGTGTGTGTGTGTGTGTGTGTGTGTGTGTGTGTGTGTGTGTGTGTGTGTGTTGTGAAAGAGGAGCCACCTGCAGTAGTCGTCAGCATTTGTGCATGAATACACACTTGTATTTATTTTTCTTCTACAGCTACAACTCTTAATTTACACCCAGAATTAACCCAAAAGAAGGACGTCAGAATTTCCACTAAGTAATGACAATTTAAACACAGTCCTGAACAAGAGCCACCGGTTTTCTTTTTCACTACATTCACGAAGCATAATTACATATAATACATGTCATTAACACAATAGGCACACTGATGTTTGTATGTATATGGTGATTATCCTGTATGATTACATTCAAGCCGTAGCCTCTGAATTAATAATCATATCTCTGGTGCTGACGTCTTCCTGCAGGACAGACTGCAAGCTACTGAGTTTATCCGGTTCAACATAATTTCACACAAACATTTAATGCATCGAAAGAAACACAGAGCAACTGATAATGACTGAGTTCAAAAAAACTAATTCAAGAACATGATTTTGGATTGTTTTTACTAAAGATAAACGTTATCGAGTTTCTCAGCAAAATTTGACGTCTTGCTGACTCTACGCTAGGGTGCCATTTTTATGCACTAAGATTCTAATTACAAATGTGTATATAAATTAAAGTTCAACTATATTTTAATCTGTTTTCTGAACACAAAGCTAACAGAGTCACGGCGTCTCCCGGCTACAGTGGAAACTTGTCAGTTGTATGTTGTATTTTTATTCGCACCTCAGGAGATGTTTGTGCTGCTGGAATCAATGAGGTAAAGAATTTGAAGGCTCTTGAGCTCAACCTTAACCTCTCATCTAAAGGCTAAGATTTTCAAGTGATGGTTAAAAAAAATTAGAAATACAAGAGGCCTTCGCTTTCAGGGCTGATTGTACAAGAGATAAAATAGGAAAGTAATTGGACATAACAGTGACAGTGAAGCTTTTTGAGATTTGCTGAATTGTTCTTGTTCCTGAGTTTTCTGTGGTGAAGCTGGTGGTGGTTTTTAAGGATGGAGATGGAGGCGGTCGGTGCTGGAAAAGGAAATGGTGGGTGAGGTGTTGGGATTGGTGGTGGTGCTGGTGAAAATTATGGTGTATGTGCGAATGTTAGTGATGGAGGTGAGGTTGCCAGAGGTAGAGGTTGTGGAGGTGATGGTGGTGCTGGAAGAGGTTGAGATGGTGAGGATGGTGATGGTAATTGAGGTGGTGGTGGTGGTGGTGTACTGTAGGTAGAGCTGGTGGAGTTGGTGGTGGTGGATATGGTGGTTTTTGCTATGGAGGATATTAAATCCTCTGAAGTCCAAAAGAAAAAAATCAGTAAAAGTGTTTCCTGAGAAGAACAATAGTAACTAAAAATAGTTCTGCTTACTGTAGATCAAACAACAAACAGGGTCCAGGGCAAAAAGTCCAAAGAGGGAAAAGAATGCAAAGTCTTTTTTTTTTTGCCCTGAGGTAAAAGAGGCGGTAGATGAATTTTTGAGTGATAATTCACAGCAATGTTAATCTCTGGAGCTCTAAGCAGCCGCAATGGATTAGTGTTTTTAATCAGCTGTAAGACAAGCTGAGGTTATGTTCGTAAATGTTGCGTAGATTTTTACCAGATGAAGCCTGAGGTGTCGTGAAGGAGTCATGGTGCAGTGATCACATTGACTCCGCCTGCATATCAGGTCAGTAAATAAGCCGAATGATTCGATCATCCATCATGACAATCGTTCGCTCTGCTCGTCGAGTCGCCATTAATGCAGATGCATTCATGATATGCGTGCGGCTGATGGCAGCAATAAGCGATGGCGGCAGGGGGTCAGGAGGATGTGGTGTGTCAGTTCTCCTGGTATATCATTACTTGCCCTCCACATGCCCATCGCTTGTGAGATTCAGTAATAGAACGCTGTCAATCTTGCTTCACACCTCCGCCTTCACATTCATCCTGTTATTTAGGAGCGTAACGCGAATGATGCCTTGAGCAGGCGCTATCTTTCAGCCATGACTTCGTGAAGCAGGGAGTAAACAAGACGCACTGGTTCATCTTTTTCCCATTTTCTCCAGTCGGAATGAAGTGCAGATTCCAAACTTACTGGTTATGAGGATTCAAATCTGATGCCATGTACAATCTCTGATGATGTATTAGCATTAGGGTCAACGGTCAACTAATAATTGCGTGTAATTCAAGAACATTCCGCTTGTTGATCATTGTAGAGCCTTGACTCATCTATTGAGTTTACCGTATGGTCAGACGGAATAATCTGGAAGCTTCCTTGTTCCACAGAACTCAACATCTTCCAACAAACCTCGAGAGCACCTCGTTCTGGTTTTAAACTCAATGTGTTTTAGTAGGAGGCGACAGAAAAGGAGAAACTGCTTCCTGGAGCTTCTTTATACTAAAGAAAAAGCACAAAACCTCTTTCCCTCAGGATATAATGCAATCTTTACCAACGTGTATATATTACCGGGAGTTATTTCTACTGCTCATTATATAGAAGGGAAACAATCCCATAATCTTTCTAGACATGTCTCTATGTGCAAGAAAAATGGAAAATAAATCCTATCTGAACAGGAATTTAGACAGATATTTCAAATTTTGTACATTGCTATAAATATGGCAACAAGGTAAAGAGGAAAAGAAATTCATTTTAATCAAAAAGGCAACTGTGAGGTAATGGTGTGATCATACACCGTGACTAACCATGAAAGCATGACACCTTAACAACTTCAAACCACGCAATTCTCCACAAGGACTTGATTGCATAATAGGACTGCATGTTGGAATCTATCATCAGTGGCAGCCTAATTAAAATGGGCATAGCCACACTGCACGCAAAGCTGAGCTAAACTATTAATCACCAAGAGCATCCCGAGTGCAGAGCCCACCGGCATTAGTGAATTGTTCAGGAACACAATAGCTAAACAGGAACGAAAGCCTCAGAAGGTTAAGTCTATAAATTACTCTGGAGTGTGAGTGTGTATGATTACATTTCCCCGATCCAGGTATCTGGGGGAAGGCCCAGGGCCCATCACGCCCAGTCCCTACAGGCCCACCTCTCTCATTACACTCTCGCAGCTGGACAGTTTTTCCTCATGCATCGTTCCCTAAATGCTCTCTGGTTCCTGAAGGCAAAGCCACAGCTGATTAATTGAGAAGGTTCCTGTGTTCTGGGAGATAAGTTCCTGCGTAAACATTTGGGCAGCCCCTGGAGGCATGATGGAGTAGGAGGAGAAAGCTATACACAGAACCAGACCAGGGGGAAGAGAATGAAGAATGGCATGCTACCTGAGATGGAGCTCCTCCAGGCATGAGAAAACACAAAGGTTCACCACTACAAAGGTTACAGTGGGAGCAAGAAGATGGAAGAATGTAATTTTGCACAAATTCATTTTCAATTGCTGCACTGAATAGGGTACTGCAGGCATACTGAGAACCTTACAGATGATTTGGCAGATAAATGTATGGTTGCTGTTTTATTACAATTATACAAAGGCACTGCAGAACACTAGACTGTGATTGGTCAGGAAGTCAATAAGTTTTCAGTGATATAACAATTCTTTAAGTTCTGCTACATCCTCACGACAGAGGAGTTTATGCTTCTTTGCATTTATGCGGTTTCTCAGTAACATGACTAGGTTTTGTAATCGGTGCTAGACATTTTTTTCTCTTTAAGAGAGAGAATTAAAGAAAGACTGATGAGGAAACCACTGGCTATAGCTGCCATAACGGACGTTACAACAGGAACTAACTGGTTTCACAGATATTATGTTGGCTTGTAAGAGCCAACATACTGTTTTGCTTTATAAGCTTATTATTATTATTTAATTTATTTATCAAGAGTAACTACTCCTAGAACTTTCAACCCACATGAACCAGAATCGGTCTGGTCTAAAGTTTGTTGCTATTACTTTTCCAAGCGATTGGCATTCCGGTACTCATGGTACCGGGTCCCAAATTAAGCAAAATCAAAAGATTTCCACAACATTAACTTTCGATACAGTATATCTAAACACTCAGAACAATGAGGGGAACTGCATCTCGGGTATTCTGCTGACATCATGTGATATCACGTGCAGCCCCACCCTGAAAATATGCAAAATAAAAATTACCACAAAATGGACATGTGATATTCGCTCGCCTCCAGAAGTATTAGCACCCTAGCATACTGGCCTTTGGGAATAATTGCTTCGTCAATCCAACATCAAAAAGTTCGTCACAACGAACTTTACAAAACTAGTTGTAAGTTGTTGTGTTGTGAAAGTGAAAAAGCATCTAGTGACATTCTGTAATAAGAAAACAATCAACTTGGTGTGGAGTTGTAACAGCAACAATGCCATATTTTGGCATATTTTCTGTCATATTTTATTCTTTACATAACCCATTTTATGAATTGAATGTAGAACTGAAAATTGTTGGTAATCTCTCTTTTGGTAAAATTCCACCTGCTCTCCCCCAGCTGTGCTACAGTACATTATCCATTTGTGACTGAATTTCCATCAGCTTCCATCAGCTCCAACTTGACTTGACTCCAAATTAAAAAAGAGAGAAATTGATTGAAGCCATTACTGGAAATCAATCACATCGATGGTGAAATGAGCAACATCTGACACTCCAAAAATGCCCACCACTTCAGACCAAGGAACAAAATGTCAATGTCAATCAAGAATCTATAAATAGTGCCCTCACTTTTTTCCCCTCACTCACACTGTTATGTTCCCATGGAGTAGCAGGATCCTGGAGAGATTGTGAGAGGGTCAGATGGGAAAGAAAAGACGGGGTCATGTGCACCTCATGTCACTAACTGAAGCTTACAGAGAGTCGGAAAAGGCTTTGTGTCTGTTTTTCACTTTTTGTCACCTTGACAGGGCATACTGTGCATCAACAACTGAGAAACCTACCCAGCGATTCATGCAGTTATGGATCTTCTTCCATAAGCTCCACATGAGCACAACCGGAAGTAATTAGGTTTGTCCAGGAGTCAAATGCTCATATAGTTTAACAATGACAATAATGAAAATAATTCATCTGCAGGAGCAAATACACAACAAACACAGCACCTACAACTTGTATACCACAATTACGAAGAAAGACTAAACCTGTGTTTACATACAACATAAAATCCTAGATCAGTCATACTCCAATAAAAATCAGGAAAGGTCCAGTTACGAAAAATTGACTGCATCTTTGATTAAGGCTTGAAGAAGCAACTTGACAATGTAGACAGCAATCACCTGTTAATGCTTAAACATTAGAGCTTTGTTTACTGCTTTAAATAAGACAGAGGGTTTTTTTTTTCCATCCCAGGTGAAATGCTTTGCTGCGTAAACATCTGGACCACATCATCTGCCAGTTGATGATCCCTTGTGTGGAGGAGGTTTTAAATAATCGTATTAACAATCTGTAGTATGCATTAGTAAGTGGTTGCCATATGAGGAAGTGTAGCACTGTAGCCCCAAACTGTTTGTCTCAGTGCATTTTCCTTCATCTGGGTCTTACTCCTTCCTCCTCTGTGTTCCATACTCAGCTTATCTCACATCGCTGACGGCAAAGTCAACCATCCAAAGCTGCTAACACCCACCACCATACATTGTTTTTATACACAGCTAGTCAGAGGTCATCCCTGCTGAGGCTGTAGTACACATTGCAGGATCTTGACTGGACCCGGTGCTACCCCCTGAGGCACCCCAACCACTGAAAACTAAACTGAGTTCCTGTGCCAACTTCTGCACAGATTTTTTTAGACATGAGAGCACAATGTCGATTTGTTTGAAGACTCATGAAGCTCTGTGGTTGAAGTGAGAATATCGTCCAAGTTTGGATTGTGCAATACTGGCCTACAGGATTTAATCTTTGAGTATATTATCTATTAGCATGAGTAGTGATGTGGTACGTGCTTGTGTTATACTTCCTGAGAAGAGGCAGACCTTGTCTGACTTTAGTCTTTTTATAGGTGCGATTTCACCGTCTGTCGGTTTTCCAGAATAAAATACCTCTTTCCCATTGCTGGTATTTAAAATCTGACCTTCATTCGTGACTTTGTATAAAATTTTATTGCTAGTGCTGAGTGGGTTATTAACGCAACCTGTTTGACAATCTGGTCTTTGCTCACATTATTAATTCAAACATCAGAGCAAATCCTAAACACCTTGGTTGCCTAGTGACTGTATTTCTGACTACATTGCTTCTTGACAACCAACAACTTATGCTTCCTGGTTCATGAGATTTGACAAGTAGCCTGATCGCAAAAATACGGCGTAATAGGATTAGCCATTAGCCACTCCAGGTTCACTTCACTGCTCAATTGCTTGGTCTAATAGCTGACCTTCCTCCATGACTCTTTGTAAAACTTTAGCACTAACACTGAGTGGGTCATCAATGATCTTCTGGATATTATTTCATTAGAGCAAATCCTGTCCATATCATTTGCTCAGTGTTTCTCACTAGAACGTCTCTAACCTGCACAACCAAGAAGAAGACACTACCTAATTAATTGGTTTTAAAAACCAATCAGAACCTGTCACAGAACCTAAAACACTTGGCAAAGGAGCTCCGGAAGCAACATTATAATATAGTACAATGGGTTAGCTATTATCCACTACAGGTCACTGCTGGAAAGGCATCATTAACAGCTGACCTTACATGATGGTTTTAAAGCCTTTATTGCTAGTGCTAAGAGAGTAATGAAAAGCAACTTTGTTAGACCATCAGGATATTCACTCAAATATCATATCATCCGATGCCTGGTCAGTTTATTTCTGCCTTGATTCAGGAACAGATGGAGTCCTGGCTATAAGCCAGTGCCCCATAGCCTGAATTACTTAAGAATGGATCTTTGGAAGCAAAAGTTATGCTGTAATGGGATTGGCCAAGGAGAGATTACATTTTACATTATAGGAGAGGATGAGAATATCTTTTCCCTCCTGTAATTTGCTGTGGTTTCTGCTGGCAGTCTACAAAATCGGCCACATTACATGTGCACAATCCAAGTGTGGAAGAGGATTAGTGCAGCGTATCAGTCATTGCAGGATCCTCTCAGACTCCTGATGTAAAATACAGCAGTGGCCATGGCCAAATCCAATCCACTGCCAACAATCCCTTTAGAGCCGCCAAGTGAAAGTGTGTTGTGTTGTTGCACGCTCCAGCTCACTGCAGAAACACACTGCAAATACACACCTTCTATAAACAGTGTAGCTGTTGTTTCATTAGAAATCCATTTGAAATGATCAGCCATTGCTTGGTTTCTTTAATGAAGCTCACAGGTTTCACTTCAGGTCCAAAGCACACTTTTGTGCCAGAGTTTAGCTAATCCCCCATCACTACTGGATGACACTACATAATGGTCCAGGCCAGGTTATCTCACCTGCTGGATGGGGACCAGAATAAAAACTTGTATTAAAACTAGTATTCTAAGCAAGGTGGCAAAGACAAAGACGAAAACAAACAAAAACTGTAGATACAAGGCAGGAACATAGACTATAAGTGCGGCTAAAGCTCACACACCAGCAAAAGCTTGACAAAGATACACACAGAAGATAAGCAGAACATAAACACAGGCACTAACAATGGAAAATGTAGTTCAGCACTATGTGGTCATTCCATGACACAGAGAAATGCATAGAATTAAAAAATGGATGTATTTCTTGTAAAATTAGTGTAGTGGTGTCAGGAGGAAATAGAAGGTTTTAGGTTCAACACATATCCCGTTTAAATCAGAGGTGTGGAGATGGGACAATACATTTGCAATAACAGGCTTTAATTTATTTTTTTTAAAGCAGGCTGTTTTTATCTCACTTGAGCAGAGATCTGAAGTTTGCTGGAAATATCAAGCTCAAGATCATTAAGCCTTTGGTGCTGGGAAAAATGTCAGTGTGAAGCACCACTTAGACACAAAACATAACACTTCTAATAACATTTATAGCAATGTACTAATAATTAATGTGTAGGCATTAAGAGGTAACTGCTGTAGCCATTCAGTCAAGAATAAGCAGTAATTTTATGTAATTCTCTCATTTTTAGAAGAAGACATCATTTCTGACAGCCTTTTTAGTTGAAGCTCCAAAACTTGATGAATTCACAGCAAACGTGTCAAAATATTCCAAGCTGACTAAAGCAACGATATCACAAATAAATAAATAACAGTGATTGTTGCTGCTTGTCAGCGAGACACTACATGGTTTTGCAAGTATGATAGTGAGACAAACAAAAGTATATAAATGATCAGTTATTTCTTGGTCTGCTCAAGGAGTGATTTATAAGCAGTAAATGTAAAGGGAGAGTGATAGGAAGAGGCCAAATACACATTAAGGAGCCTAAGGAGATAGTGGGAGGCACAAAGGAGAATTTTTTTTGATACATGGCTAAGTTTATGGGCTTGACACACACACTGCATAAGCGCTCATTTAGCAGCCCTTAGCATTGCCAGTCGCTGCTTTGGGGGTGTGCAGTCATTAAGCATGTGGCGCAGACTCCCAGGTGCCAACTTCATAATTGTACAGATGAGCAGAGCTGGAGCCGAGAAACCGCCGCACCATGCTCTCTAAAGGCCAAATGTCCTGGCTCTTTAATCACACACACAAACACACACACACACACACACACACACACACACACACTTATCCCATTCACAATTCACTCATGCATCATGAAAAAACTAAATTCTGTAAGTGAGTTATAACTAAGTGCTTTTCAGTCTTATTCCTAGACTTTTTGACCCGTTGCTGGTGAATTAGGAGGTGATGAAAAACAAGGCAGGCTGTTCCAATCTCACCGTTATTGTGACTGTTTTTAGCGTGACTGATGTTTCAATGACTCCTATGCAACAAAGCAAGCCAAATGTGAAAGAACCACTGCAGGTTCTTTAAGATTACCTCGCTGCCTGAAACATCCCTCCGAACGTCGTTTTATTCCGTAAGCAGCTCTCTCCTCAAGTCGACTCAAACGGTATTCATTTATGCAAAGGTCTCTCTTTAATACTTGGGATTTAATTCAGTAGACACAACTCTGATTTATTCTGGTCCATTCTTAATGGTGTTTTCTGCTTGGAATAACCCAAATAGGTTTTCTGCCATTGTGAGCAATGTGGGCTCCATCGAAAAGGTTTCCAACACAACACACCAGTGGCAGGCATGTTCATCAAACCCTCAGTGAATTAAAACATTTCCAGCTTTGAGATGATCAGCAACCTTCTGTATCAAACCATTGAAGCACTATAGCATACAGTTCATCATCCGGACTGGATTAGTGTTCTGGTAAACAGGAAGCAATTGAATCAATGAGGTGTTTTATTTGAATTATTTAGAATCATTAAACAATAGTATGCAGTGTTAGTAACAGTCAGAATACATTTTTTTTTTTTGCATTGTCACAACAGCACAAGCATCTCCATGAGTAGCATCTCTCACTGAATCCAACAGCTGATATTTCTACCACATACTAATCAATCTATGAAGCTGCAGTCTGTAAATCATGTAGTGTTCACTACAATGATACAGAAGAACAACATCACTGTAGTGTTCACTACAGTGATACAGAAGAACAACATAACCTGACAGAGGAAAAAGGTTTTCTCTTCACAGCACCCTGGTCATCACAGTCCTGGGAGTCAATAAAAACTGAGTGGATAAATAATATGTTCAAGTAAAATGTTAGCTAGCAAAACTAGCAAATAAAATCCCTTCTGATTATACAGTCGTGTTTGTCAAAGTGACTCCTTATTTACTGAACCTGATCTCTGCAGAATGGTTAGAAAGTAAATAAAACTATTTCTAAAAAAACATTTTGGTGAATAATATTTTCGTTTTCCCCACACTGACCTCACACTACATCCAGAATGTTCTGATTAACCTTCCTGTATTGAGGTGTGTTTTTTTTTTGTCTTCACTTCTCGATTGAGGTGTTTTATTTGAATTCTTTCTAACAGTTAGATGTGTGTAGAGGGGTGCAGGAAGGAGGATGTGAATATAAAGTATACCCCATGTACCAGTGGATATGCCCCACAATGAGAGGAAGAGAGCGAGTGACTGGCAGTGTGATTGTATTGAGCTAATCAGTGAGTGCTGTCATACAAACACATTCATAATAACGTAAAATAATGTAAAACAGCTCCTTAACAAACCAACTCTATTAGCACCACTGTAATGCTGCTGCTCATTAAAACACAATCCTGAAGAAAAGAAAAAGAAAAAACAGAAAGTTCCTCGTTACAACTATAGCCATGAGCCACTTTCCTCAGGCTGGAGTTAATCATTCCCAAATAATTAAATTCAATAAAGCAGAACTGATTAAATAAAAAAAACACAGAGTAAATAGACTGGGCAGGATCTGTTTCTTTCAAATGAAGAACAAACTGGTGGAACTGATAGAACAATATGAGAGGCCCTGAACTGTGCCCCTGAGGAACCCCCAGATATTTCTTAATCATAAAAATGTTGTGACCTACGATACATTATCCCCACAGAGCACACGAGTCAATAACCACTAAACTGTGCTGCTGTGATAGAGAGAAAGAAGGGAGAGAGAGAGAGAGAGAGAGAGAGAGAGAGAGAGAGAGAGAGAGAGAGAGAGAGGGATAATTTTATTATGTACAGAAAGTATACTAGTCAACACTTAAGCAACAGACATGCTAATAAAGCTCATTTGAATTACAAATTTGAGAAGGGGGTGGACTGAGGGAGGGGGTCAAACAACTGAGTGTGAAAGAGGAGGAGGATATGGAGAGGGAACAGCGTCTGAGACAGAGGACATAAAAATGCATCTTTCTTAACATCTGCGTGTGTTAATGAGTTTTTCAGATAATTGATACTAATGAGCAGAGTGCGACTCTGACAGGTGTGAGGAGCGATGGTTCTTCTGGTCTTCTGATGAAGTTGATGTGATGGATGTGACTTCACGCTCGCCTGACCCTGATGTTTAACTCAACCAACTCTGCTTTTTTTCATTTTCGGGTAATTGTGTTACTAAGTGATATTTTGGAGATGAACGACATCTGATTTCTAATTATTAAACTATTAGTTAGTAGATGTTGTACAATCGCTCTTCCACGCATGAGAAGGAGTCCTTGGAGACCAAAGGCAAAAAAAAGACTTTTTTAAAGTCCAATTTGTTCTGGATCCCACCAAAAGAAAAAAAATCTACAGACATGCCAGTGTGCTAAAGTTCACAGGCCTTTTTTTTTTTAATAACATCCCAATTTCACTTCCTCAGAAAAAAGTCTCAAAACAAAGTGGCAGTGATAACCCCAGTGCTGAATTCTGATAAGTCAGAAGGTCTTGATGTATTTTCTCTAAAAGCAAGTTCTAATGTGTAATCGTTGTTATAGTAACAGTGAGCATGAACAGTTTTTTAAAGTAAGTAGATGATTATATAGAAGGAGTCTCCATTGACGAGGTCCTACTCTGGACATCTTTCCAGAGTCTTCAAATCTTCAGGACAGAGGAGAATCTTTGCCGTTTCTTGGTAACATGAAATAACAATCTGTGTTTTACTCTCTCTCTCTCACTCACTCATTTTCTACCGCTTTTATCCGAACTACCTCGGGTCACGGGGAGCCTGTGCCTATCTCAGGCGTCATCGGGCATCAAGGCAGGATACACCCTGGACGGAGTGCCAACCCATCGCAGGGCACACACACACACACTCTCATTCACTCACGCATTCACACACTACGGACAATTTTTCCAGAGATGCCAATTAACCTACCATGCATGTCTTTGGACTGGGGGAGGAAACCGGAGTACCCGGAGGAAACCCCCGAGGCACGGGGAGAACATGCAAACTCCGCACACACAAGGCGGAGGCGAGAATCGAACCCCGACCCTGGAGGTGTGAGGCGAACGTGCTACCCACTAAGCCACCGTGCCCCCTATCTGTGTTTTATTTTCTTATTAATTCAAAAAGAGAAACTTTAGAGAGGCTGCTAAGTTAATGAGTATTTGAGGCTGCTACAACGTAATTGACAACAGGAACCATTCATTCAAATGAAAGGTAGTAATCATTGCTCTGGATCTGTGTTATTGGAAATCTTCAACACTGATTATTTTCTGATGACAACAGACCACCATTAATGTTATTAATCAAGTCTAAATTCCTGCAGTTCCAAAGTTTGAAGCCTTTCGCAATCTCTCTAACTCTTTCAGCGAGACAGCAGCAGAACCTGCAGCTGAAGGAAACGTGATGAAGATCACGGCTCTCCTGCCAGCCACAGGTCATGAACATGAAGTCAGGACAGATATATCAGCAGGAATTAGACATGGCCACCCGGAGGCTATCTCGCCTGAGTGGAAAGCAGAGGCCGAATCATGCAGCATGTCTTATTCATTTGTTGGTGCCATTAGCAATCGAGCTGTGCAGTGCTAGCTCTGCTTCTGACAGCGTTGTGCCCTGAGAGGGTTGGCCTCCACGTCCCCGAGGCTCTGGAGAATGCATCGCTGTCGACCGCTATGCCGTTTCTGGCCAAGCTGCATGGATTTAACATAAAGTATTGTGCCTTAATCTGTGGCAACACAAGGGGAAAAAACGACCTGGAACACTCGTTTCTCTTTCTCTACTAGTGATAAAGTTTCCAGACCATCTCCTCCCATAAATCTTCACTGTGGTCCAGCACGAACCTCTCTGAGTTAACCTAACGTGAACCTCTCTGTATCAGGGTGAACATTCAGCATGTGTGTGATGGATTGTGGTCCAATAACTGTGTATTCTAGATGTAAGTTTTCTCTGCACAACCATAACCTGGATAAAGCGCTCATTAAAGACGAGTAAAGATGTTTATCCAGCAGTGTAAGGAAAACAAACTCCTTTACGTGACTAAGAAATGAAGAGCATCGTGTTCCTGAAGCACCTGAAAAATAGTGCGTGACTCAGAAGAGGCCAGATGTCAATTCCGAGAGTTGCTTCGCCTGGAAGCACACTGAGTGAAGAGTTCTCATAATCCTCTCTCTGTGAGAGATGGGGGGTGGAGGGGGTGGGCAGAGAGTAACAGTCTGGGGTTGTTAATGAAAGATGGAGGAGCTTCTGGAGAGATGATTAATATGGGGTGTAAACACCACACCTCTTCATGATGCAGGATGAGACGTGCTGATGTTTTTCTCCTCAGATGAGGCCGAGTGATTGGGGCGTAGGTGCTCTGTGGAATGGATCCGCAACTGAGACAGAGAGAAATGCTCACCATTAATGTCCCAGCTGGAGTCACCCCTGATACGGCTGCACCCTATCAAATCTACAGGCCCAGTGTGTTACACTGACTCTACCCCAGTGCCCCTTGCCACCATAGGTTATGGTTGCTACCAAGTAGAGGAGCTTCACTAGATATTGCAATATTTTTATCTATTTTCACTCCTCAACTTATTTGCAGGGGCCACGGTGGCTTAGTGGTTAGCACATTCGCCTCACACCACCAGGGTTGGGGGTTTGATTCCTGCCTCCGCTAAGTGTATGTGGGGTTTGCATGTTCTTCCTGTGCCTCGGGGGTTTCCTCCGGGTACTCCGGCTTCCTCCCCCGGTCCAAAGACATGCATGGTAGGTTGATTGGCATCTCTGGAAAAATTGTCCGTAGTGTGTGAGTGTGTGTGTGCCCTGCGATGGGTTGGCACTTCATCCGGGGTGTATCCTGCCTTGATGCCCGATGACGCCTGAAATAGGCACAGGCTCCCCGTGACCCGAGAAGTTCGGACAAGCGGTAGAAAATGAATGAATGAATGAACTTATTTGCAGTAATATATGTACACAGCTACCTGGATGGAAATTTCAATTTGACAAGGAAAAACTCCCTGACAAATCATGTAGACTCTACTGGATGCAATGTACATTCATAGCAGAATAAAGACACTGTATGGAGTGTATCTACATGTCTGTTCCAAGATTAAAGAGGTTTTGAAAAATAATTTCATATTTATTCTTGTGTGAAAGAGTCAGAGGGACTCGACAGAGTCTAAAACACCGCTCTTAAACCCAAACACTTACCATTACACCTGAAATAATCAGGACCCTACAGCAGCAGGATTTAGGTACGAATCCACAGCATTCAGGTGAAATGATTAGAGTCTAGTCGGAAGACTCTGTTGTACAGGAATGTACATTTTTATTATAACCATGTGAGACTGTTGGATTAAAAAAGAAGAAAAAAATGCTGGTCTTTTTCAAAACTTTTCTGTCAGCTTGTTACTCCCAGGCAGTAATGAGCTGAATATTCACACTCATTAGAAAAACTTAGCACCTAATTTCATTTGGGAAAGTCATTTGTGTTCTACGTGTGCTAATAACCAGGAAGGATAAAAGCTTACAAATGGCTTACAAAAGTGCTGCTGCTGGTGGAGGAAGAGGAGTACTGTAGGTAAAGTATTATGATGAACAAACTCGACCAGTGTCATGGCACTTCTCCCTCCAACATGTCAACGTCTCACCTCCTGTCCTCCTGTGTGCAATTATTGCGATCCATAAAACATAAGAGGAATCGTTAAAGCCCAGAGGAACACAGAAGGCAGTTAGGGCCTTAACAAGGTAAACGTCACCTTCTTCACGTGGGGGGGAGACTTATCTCTGTGTGATGCTAGGTGGCGGCTTTCTTCTGGAAGGCTAGACATGCTCTGCTGGGACACAGGGTCGAAGAGGAACTGACAGGAAGAATTAAACAGCTCCTTGAGCAAGATTAAAATGGCTGCGCTCTCACATTCATAACTGAGCGCAGGCACTGAGACCACGTGCAAAGGTGATAAGTAAGGATTTGTTATCGAGGAAAAAGACCAAGCAGTGACTTGGAGCTCCCCCTGAGGAGAAACGCCTCCTTCCTGCAGGGCCTGGCAGCGGTGCTCAACCTCCTGCAGCACCGCTGACACTCGTCTGTCTTCCACAGATAAAAGAAAATCCTTTAATTTATTAGCTTAGTTCGGATTTCTGCATTAGCGACGATAACAGCACCACCGTCAGGTCAAAATAATAACACACAAAACACTTTGAGGGAGACAGGAGCCATGCTGGTTCTGATTACTTTCTCTCCCAGACTCTACATTCATTCAGCCAATCAGAGGCTGTTGTAATAGTCAGGTGATCACACAGAGTGGCACGTCCACTGGAACTGTTTGGTACTCGAAGGAAATGGAGCATTACAGAGTTACAGAATTATACACAGCTGCCTATCTGTCTTCAGATGTGTGCGTGTGTGTGTGTGTGTGTGTGACAGATTCATTATTCTTATTATTCCATCAATGATATAAAACACATCATCAGCGACCTGATGCTACACTAATCTGAATAAAGGATCACACGAATGTTACTGAAGTTAGCACACATTTTCTAGACTTGACACAGATTAACACAAAAAACTTCAGATTTGTTCATGATCCTGACACACAGCAGGAGAATAAACTCAGACTTCCTCTCACTGATCACTGCTGTCTTCTTCGCTGTCTCTGAGACCAGGAGGTGACGCTGACATCACACACGCTGACATGGAGCATGACTCAACAATGTCAACCTGGAATATTCCGTAAAAATAAATCATTCAATAAGTCCAGGTGTCTAGGCTGATTTTCAGCCAGATGAAGAGAAAAATTAGAGGAGCCACAAGCCTCCAGATGCGTGAAAGCATAAAGCAGAAGAGTGTTTATCTCTGAACAGTCACAGTTACAATAAGGACACAAGGTGTAGAATCAGTAGTTCCTGGATAATTAGTGTAGAACTGCTAGTAATCTAATTGCTAGGCTAGTTTCAGTCTAAATGGTAAAATGCTACCTAGCTTTTTGTTTTAGAACTGCTATTTATCTAGTTAGTGTAGAAAGGCTAGTTTGACCTTTTACTGTGAGTAAAGTTTTGAGGAGAATGAAGTTTGATGTTATTTATTTTATTTATTTGTTGAATTACACATTGAAACCTCTTTCCAGAAGCTATCAACAGAGCTCTCAAGTTTTGAAGACAGGCAAGAGACAGGGGCCTCTATTACTCAGATGTTTTCTGGCACCATCTCAGGTCCCACAGTTTAAGAACCACTGGTTTAGACTACTTGTTCTGAGCAGGTGTTGTCAGTGAACAGGCTGTAAAACTCTTGGCTAAGTGCTCAAAGTGATGCTCGCAGCTCCAGTGGTTTTCTCTGTGGGTGACCTAGGATAATGCTGAACAATTCAAGGATCTGCTTTTTTTTTTCATTGATTGTTGTGATAAATCCTTCCCAGATACAATAGTGCTATTTTCTGATTGTGTCTATTGTGTAACCTCTTTTTTGATTGGCTGATAAGTGTCAGGCTCGACTAAGAATGTGCTTGATTCCTGCCTGGTTGAATATAGACAGCGGTACAGACAGATACATTTTGGGCGCTGCGGCATATTAGATATATAATAAATAGTAACTTTTTCTGCATGAAAAATACAATGTGTGGTGGGAGAGCGTGACAAAATACCCAAATGAGTGACTGTTACTCAATACGTCACACTCGAGAGCCCTGTATCAAAGATCTTGTCTGTTAGCCAGTTGAGCTAATCACCTCACAGCACATGTTCATGATTAACCTCCTCAGGTGAGATTGGTTTGAGAAGAGAACTGAATTTCTGAGGAAAATGTAAAGGAGTTGATGATGAGTTGTAAAGCGAGTTAAACTTTATAACAGTGTGTGAAAGAAAGACGTAAAATTAATAATATAATAAAATAATAATGAAACCCTGCTGTGAGAAAATGTTTAACCTTCTGTATCTGTGTAACGGTTGATTTACTGGAGACTCAGGAGTATAACTTCATGCTGACGGGGGTTAAACACACACACACACACACGCACACACGCACACACACACACACACACACATGATGTGGACTTGTGGCACATCACAGTGTCTGTTCTTATCTGCTAATTCAATTCCAGCCCCTTAGTGAAGGTGTTAATACAGTAATCCTGTTAGAGTGAAGGGGAAAAGGTTAATTTTATGCAATTAATTCTGACTTTAATAGAATTTCCAGCATTAAAAATAAATCCCTAGGTTATTGCCCTCTGTTAATCCGTGACTAATTACGCCATAGCTGCTGATGCCGTCTCAGGGTATAGGCTAAAATATTGTCAAATAAGTGAATATTCTGTTAAACTGGTGTCCCACACAAACTGAAGACCTTTTACACACCTTGACTCGACACTTCGTCCAATCATCTGCCTCCTACAGTACATGCTGATCATCCAATCACATAACATCATGGCCTAACAGCTGCTCAGTAGACTCTGCTGAAATCAGCAATTCTGACAAGCAAGGATTTGGAATACCCTTCAGAATCTCTCTCTCTCTCTCTCTCTCTCTCTCTCTCTCACACACACACACACACACACACACACACACGCACACACACGCGCACACACGCGCACACACACACACACACACACACACACACACACACACACACAGACAAACATCCTCTGGCCAACAGCCAGAGATATCAAAAGAGAAGATGAGGCGCAGCAGGATTTCTCTGTCGGATTTAGTGACAATTTGCACTTCAATAAGCCAGGGCAATCTTACACACAGATGCACACACACACACACACACACACACACACACACACACACACACACACACACACACACACACACACACACACGTGCTCATGTAAGTATGCATAATAACACTGAATGCTCTTCACCACCTATAATATCTTTAAGGAGGGTCAGTGGCTAATTACAAAATGTGCTGCTGTCTCTCTCTCTCACACACACACGCACACACACACACAGACACACACACACACACACACACACACACACACACACACACACACACACACACATATGTCGTCATTAATGGCAGTAATACAACTCATTCAGCTAATATGGTTAATTAATCCTGTGAGTGTGTATGTGTGAATGCACATTCCCTACATGTATCATACACAGGTCTTTTTTTTTTTTTTTTAAAGAAAATGCACAAATATATTACACACACAATTCAATTGACACACCATTTGGATTATTTTTATCCTATCCTTATATGAGCCAAATAAGAAGTATCCAGTTTGTGTGTTATTGTGTGTTTTTGTGCTTTTGTCTACTCTAAAATAATCAGATACGCAGAAGTGTATAATAAATTAATTCCACACCCATAGAAACCAACGTTTCTCAAACCTGTGATTGTGTATAAAAATGTCTTTATATTAAATATTCTCTTTAGGTCTGATTCAGAATCAGAGTCAACTCTGTATCAGGATAAAATTGATTCTTTTCAATTATTTTACATTACCAATAAACAAAAACAATAAGCGTACCAGTACTGTGTGTCAAAACTCTAATTACGAATGCTAGCTAGTAGGCTTTTAGCATAATAGGAGATAATATTAGCTTGTTACAGCAGACTAACTTTTTGAAGTAAAGGCTAGAATATAATAAGGACAGAAAAAAGACATTAACATTCAGAGGCAATTCTTGATCGCAATTGGTCAGCTAAATCTTGTAAAGTTCCATTTATACGCAAGGCATAACATAATAGCACGACATGAACATAAAGTGCTGTGTGGTGTACAGAAATGAGAAGTGCTCAGGGCTCTGCACTGTAAGATTGCAAGATGTCATAAATGATGGCTGTAAATATTTTGTGGCGTTATAAAAGCAGCCATAACGTGCATTAGCATCAGAGACGAGGTCTCGCATTAGCATAAATAAACCCGTTGGCGTGCTATCACGAGTGTTTAATGGGGAAAAGCTCCATTGGTTTTGGCCGAGCTCACGAGAAGAGGTGCTAATTCCTGGCTGGACGTGGTGTCAGGAAGCATCGTGATCACTCAGAGCGCGTAATCGCTGCTCAGACAGTCCAATTCTGCGGCACTCTCTTGGTGAGGACACCTTATCTGGCTGCGAGCAGCTCTGCAGCGAGGATGCTGTAATTGATATGACATTTATATAAAGAGCAGTCAGTCACACGCTCGATAAATATAAATAATGAATAAATATTCTAATTAGAAAGAGAGGACGGCTGAACGAGCCAATCAATTACAGAGCGCAGAGATGACGAAACCCGCGGCTAGTTTCTCATGCCTTAAACCGAGCAGAAATTGGCCTCCTTCTTTTCTCTTTCTTTTTATTCTCAAACCTGATAATGAACAGAGTGTGAGAGGGAGCAGGCAACAGACTTGAATCGGCACTTTGATCGAAATGTCAGGGTTTTTTTTTTCTTCTCATACTTTTATGCTTGTCTTTTCTTGGTCCTTTCACTTTGTCACCATTAACTTCAGTGAGATATTCCATAAGATCCTTACACACTGTACACACCATACCAGCGGGACTCATTATGCCTTTATGTCTGTGTGTGTGTCTGTGTGTGTGTTTGTGTGTGTGTGCGTGTGTGTGGGGGGGGTGGTAATATTGTTGAGGTTAAGATGACTCCTCTGTGTATCCTGTTAAATTGACCGTGTGTGTGTGTGTGTGTGTGCGTTGGATATGGTTGAGGTCAAGATGACTCCTCAGTGCATGCTGCTGAATTGGCCATGTGTGTGTGTGTGTGTGTGTGTGTGTTTGTGTGAATATTGATGCTTGTCTCTTTCTCTCAGGTCGGGTTGCTCTGATTAGTGACAGATCTGAAGAGCGGCATTGTGGGACCGTCATGAACATCCTCTCACATGAGTGAGGTTAAGTGGATCTCTTCACTTTAGAAGAAAACTCTTTTTTCTGCTTTGTGGCTCACTTCCTGCCGATTCATTAATCCTTTGTTCACTTTAGCGAGTTTATCAGTTCTATGCTAATGAGGACTTTAAAAAAACGACAAACCCAAACGATTAGAATGTGTAAGGAACAATGTGTGTGGTGCCACTATATTTCAGGTCCTCATTCACAGCTTTGATTCCTGTTTACTCCAAAACTGACAATAATCAGTAAATATTGTCAATTGTCAAAACAATAAAATCCTCACCTGTCATATACAACACTTATTATCATTACCATCATATTATCGTGTTAAAAATAAAGCTTGAAAGGAAGCAGCAGATGGTTGGTGTCTCTGGTGAGGGTTCGTAGGTAGGACAGTTAGCTCAGTTTGCTAATCTAATCTAATCTAATCAGAGATTGGAGCTAGTATGAAGCCTCATTAGTGTGTGACAAATGTGTTTAACTTGTTTCTCTGAAAGGTTATACATAGTTTGTATTGAAAATAAAAGCTCTGAGCTCAGGCCACACCCCTAGGCCACCCAGGCCACACCCACAGCGCCACTGTAATGAATCAGAATAGGTTGTTTGTTGTTTTTGGTTCTTTCTCAGGCAGTTTCTCCTCACTGCTGTTTATCAAGTTGCTTAAACTCTGTCCGTGTTTCTGTGAAGCTGCCCTGTGACGATTCTTGAAGTGGAAGTGTGAGTGTAAACAGAGCTACAGCCCGCTTTCCTAACAGAGCGTCTCTGATCGATGCTACATGGTGTTTTTCCCTCACAAACTGGATAATAGTGCAAGCTAATCACGCTGTCTGCTTTATTTATGTGTAATTATCCACTTGTAATACATGCTGGTGATGAAGCTCTTATCTCCACGTGTTGCAAAAACATGTAAACAGTCCATCTCAGTAGCACAGGAAGTCTCCAGTAGCTGTAATGCACTGAAGATCTTCCTGTTGTGCCATCGTGTCCAATCCAGCACCATTTAATGTCCACTGCATTCAGTCCACAGGATGTTTTATGGCTCCCTGGACAGCAGACTGTGCAAGTGCTAGTTGTGGAAATAAAACAGGCATCGGCTTGAAAGAGAGAGAGAGAAAGGGAGAGAGAGAGAGAGAGAGAGAGAGAGAGAGAGAGAGAGAGAGAGAGAGAGAGAGAGAGAGAGAGAGAGAGAGAGAAGAGAGAGAGAAATCAATGCTGCAATAGAACAGATGAAGCAAACGGGACATCAGCGTCTCTTCATTACGATCCTGGTACAATCCATGTGCCAATTAAGACAAGGAAATTACATTCTACAGAAAAAAAGATCAGAATTGTGTCAGATGTGATCTGAATCTGCAGTGTTTACAGTCATTTGAATGGATTTGTAATAATTTTTTGTAAGATATTAAATTTACTTGGGTTAGAAATATTGTCTGTGTTGCTGTAAGAGAGTAAACCTCAGCTCTGGTCTGAGGTGGTGGAGCTTTTACTCACAGGATCGCTTCTATACTGAGCGAAACGAAACAAAAGCAAACAGCGTGCAATCAAACAAATTAAATTCCCTAAATCAGACTCAGATGGACTATTGGGTGCATTAAAGTTTTAAAAATTCTAAAAATATAAATTATTATTATTGTTGTTGTTATTGTTAGTAGTAATAGTAGTAGTTTTTTAATTTCCCATAGTAATTCTGAAGCTTGAGTGAGGATTTGGATTTTACGAATCAATATAATGCTTGGTCTTCCTTTGCCAAATTCTCCTCTTCCGAATCACAAAGCTTCCTAAATCCCCAGTCTGTACTCTGATAAATCCTACACAATGCGGAAAAGCTGGCTTAACGTCGCCTGGCCTCCACCCGGTTACAGCACAGTGAGCATTTAGCAGGTTAGTGGAGTGCGCAGCGGTGCTGGAGATTCCCGACTCCGTGGTTATGTCGGTGTGATGTGTGGAGATGTTATTGTGCTGGTCACAGGCTGAGAACAGAACAAGCAAATAGAAGATAATCTGTGAAAGATCTGAGGAGATAAGAAGGTCTTTTCAGAGGCAAGGTTCATGTGTGAGTTTCAGAAAAAAAGTATTTTACTCCTTCAGCTCATGAGTAGCATAATGAACACGTTTAGAAAGGTCTGATATGCTCTATGACTTTTTGTTAGCTTTCTTCTTTTATTCTCCTAAATACAAGAAAAAAAGTACAACCTCGAGGGCAATTAATGAATTAATCATCTTAATGACCTTCAATGTCATGTTTAAATAAGAAGCTTCATAGGAATCTTCACTAAGATTCAAGACGTTTTTTGATTCTTCTCTAAGAATAAAATCATTTTCTGAGTCTTCACTGAGATTCAAGACCTTTTCTGATTCTTCACTGAGATTCAAGACCTTTTCTGATTCTTCACTGAGATTCAAGACCCTTTCTGATTCTTCACTAAGAATCAATGCATTTTCTGCTTCAAGACTCTTTTCTGTCATCTGTCAGCTCTCTTATCAAATGAGATTTTTGTTTGCTTGAATAAAAGATCAGGAAGAAAACAAACGTGTGAGGAAGGAGTGAATGTTTTCCATCGCCATCCTTCGCTGAGTTTCCCCTCCAGAGCTAGATAGGGAATTTATTTAAATTATAAATACAAGGTGTTTGTGGAAATGTGGAAATCTCCATTGAAGCCCTTCACCAGCCACATTGAAATATGAAGCGGCTGCACGTCCTTTTCCTGGTTTCCTCTTGAATTAAAATAAAGAAAGTTTCAAAGCTGAGAAGCTTGTCATAAATGCAGAAGCATTAAAAATGTAAGAAGCCAAAATGATTCAAAACTTGTAAATCTGTGGACTGTGTAAGTTGCGTGAGATCCACCGTGTTATTGAGATGTCAGGTGTGATCATGTCAAGTGCTCAGATACCCGGATCTGACCAAATTCCCAAGACACAATTCCCAAAGTGAAAAACAGATTTCCAGATTGCATTAAATGTTCCTGCTTGGTGAGTAAAATAATCTCCACAGTGATTGTTATGGAGAGAAAGTCTTAAAAGGAGAGAAATAATACACTTTTGTGATCCATTGATTTTTGTGTTGATTTTTTATAATAAATGCTAAATTTATAGAAAGCTTTCCATTTTATTAACCTGCAAACAGCAGAGTTTATCTCACTCTTCTCTCTGCTAGAACAAACTAGAGATACTAGCTAGGCTTGGTAAGAGCGTTGTCATGGTTACTGTGTGTGTGTGTGTGTGTGTGTGTGTGTGTGTGTGTGTGTGTGTGTGTGTGTGTGTGTGTGTGTGTGTGTGTGTGTGTGTGTGTGTTTTAAAATAAAAAAAAACACACAGACACACACGTAGCCAGCCATTACTCTGCGTCTGCCCTCTTATTTACGTTGCCATAAAGCTGGTGTTATTTTTTGTTTCCTTTTCAGGCAGTAAAGGAATAAAATATTCTCTTCTGTTCATTTGCGTATTTGGCTTTTCCTCCTCTGTAGCTTTATTAGCCCTCATAAATCATGCATGTACATCGGAGGTGCCTTTGAGTGTGAGACGCTGAATTTATCTCCATATTTTGTGCACAGTTAGTCTCTCTCTGTCTCTTTCTCTCGCTCACTTGCTCGCTCACTCACTCACTCGCTCTCTGAGTCCATTAGTTAGTCTGTTAGAAATGTCCTGATCATCATTACTGTCCGAGACACTACAGCCTAAACCTGATGAACTGATGACTGTGTATATTTTCTATTTGATTACATATACAGTATATAGTACTCTCTCTCTGTGTGTGTGTGTGTGTGTGTGTGTGTGTGTGTGTGTGTGTGTGTGTGTGTGTGTGTGTGTGTGTGTGCGTGTGTGTGTGCGTGTGCGTGTGTGTGTGTGTGTGTGCGTGTGTGTGCGTGTGTGTGTGTGTGTGTAAGATTAGGTGTGTATACAGTCAGTGCAGTCAGACATGAACTCCCTGGCCAGTCTGAGTCAAAGACCTGCAGTGTGTGTGTGTGTGTGTGTGTGTGTGTGTGTGTGTGTGTGTGTGTGTGTGTGTGTGTGTGTGTGTGTGTGTGTGTGTGTGTGTGAGTAAATGTGTGTGTATACCACTGCAGTGCATTGATACTACTCCAGAAATACAGCTATGCCTGAGTCAGCATGGGTTTGACAAAAGCTCCAGCTGACAGGGATCAGGACAGGAAGTGATCCAGAGCTGACCAGAGACCCGACATTTCTGTGTGTGTGTGTGTGTGTGTGTGTGTGTGTGTGTGTGTGTGTGTGTGTGTGTGTGTGTGTGTGTGTGTGTGTGTGTGTGTGTGTGTGTTTGTGTATGAATGTGTGTGTGTGTGCATGTGCATGTGGTTTCAGTACAATACAAACTCCATACTAACCATTAATGTTGCACAAAGAACCTGAGGTATGTATAGGACCTGAAGATGCAGATCAATAAAACACACACACACCACACACACACACACACACACACACACACACACACACACACACACATGCGCATACGTATGCACATACATTCATGATCATAAACAGCATCAGCGACAAATTATATGAGTAAACAGACACAAATCTAGTCGTTCAATCAGGACTAAAGTAACGGCACCCTATAGAAGGTGGGAGTTTGCGTGTGTGTGTGTGTGTGTGTGTGTGTGTGTGTAGCAACTGTAGATCTGCAGTGACTGAGCTGCATTACTGGAAGATTTAACACACACTTTGCTAAAGAGGTTGTGAAGTCTATGTTTGATCATCGTTTTTATCTCTCTTTGTCTTTTCCAGAGTTTTGTAGGTGTGGCTAAAATTCATTTGCTGTAAATATGCTGTAAAATAGTCTCCAGAATCAGTTTTTTGTTTGGTCTGGCCATGCAAACATCCTGTTATCATCAGGTCATGCTGATAAACATATGTGAAGTTTGGTGTCATTTTATAAATCCACTGCTGAGAAATGGCCTCACTTCGTGTTCACCATCACGTTTGATATCGACGAAGCCACATATTACACATCCGAGAAACGAGGGCAGGCGAAGAAACCGAAAAACATAAAGAATGACTTCCTGTTTCTTTCAAGGATCCCTAAGCACCTGATGAACAATCAGAAAGATGAAGTAGGACTTCCTGTTGAGCAGGTGTTAGGAACAGTCTTAGTAATTCATCAATGGTAGCGCCCCTTGGATTAAATATAGTAAAGTTACTGAAGCACCAGTCACACCACTGCTTCTAGACTTTATTATAAAGGAACATTCCAGAACATTATATATATATATGATTTACTGAGAAAACTGAGTCTGGCCGAATACTAAACAAAAATCAAAACTAACATGTAGCCAATGAGCAGAAAGCGGCATGTCTTGTCAATATGGGTGGAGAGAGTGTTCAGTGCGCCGAGGCGCTTTTTTCCTTCTCAATAGGTGAGTAACGTTGTTTTTGCTTTGTTACACAGAACTAATATATGCTGTCCTTTGCATGATTATGCTTGTGTGTAATTTTTGCTTGTTTGTTTATCTGCAACCGTATTGTTCTTCCCTGCAGCTATGATAAAGACATATTTCTTTCCATTAGTTGCCTGGGTTAGGTATGTATGTGTGGGCGGAGCTATCAATACAGGGGTGGGACCCATTTGGGTTAGGGGCGTGTTTGTTTTGGTGATTTCAAATATCAACGATGGCTTTCCAAAATCGGAGACCCTACCTTTAGCTCTTAGTGCCGGTCCCAAGCCTGAATAAACTGGGAGGGTTGAATCACGAAGAGCAACCGGTGTAAATCAATATGCGGCCCCTGAAGAGACCCCGAACAGGAAGCAGCCAAAAAACAACATAAATAATACTATTAATAAAATAATATACTTCAATGTTAATAATATTGGTATAGTACTACAACTACTACTTATAATAATAATAAATGATGTTGATGATGATGATGATTATAAAAATACCAAAAGTGGCTGATCGATCACTGTCCCATATCTCTGCCACGCTGCCATCTTTAACTTCAGATGCTTTCGCTTACTCCATGCACATCAATGACCATCACATGTTGTTCTGAAGTAATTTATGTTCTCTCCCCTTGTGAGTGTGTGTGTGTGTGTGTGTGTGTGTGTGTGTGTGTGTGCACAGTCCCTCTGACACAGATCTGATATATTTTAAGCAGTGTGTTATATTCCGTACACAGCAGTAATGAGATTGACATAAAAGCTGCTAGAAGAAGTGTGAGGCTAAAACCCAACACCATTAACCCGACATCCCGAGCCGAGTAATAAGTGAGATGCTGGTGAGCTTCAGCCTCCTGGAGATTACAAGTGGTACTTTGACTAAATAAGGCAGAAGCGTGTTAATCACTAGCCAGAAATATTTCGTTCTCAGCGTACGAGTTGTGTAATCCTTCTCTGCTCTCTCCTGCAGAAGGAAGAGGGACGAGTGAGAAAGCCCACAGTGACGGACTGGAAGAAAGTAATTGACATTTTCGTGACTACCTGCCCACGTTCCAGCTCTAGCACTAACATATTTGCCAAGAAGTGCCTGAAATCAAAGACTCGTTTCTTTCACTCTGTGGATTTGTGTCCGTGGATGTCATTTTATATCCCAAAATCTCACACCCCTAATCCATACACATCGACCTGTTAAAAAAACCCCACAAAAACTATATCTTTTTAGCAGGTTTAGCTTAATATAATGACTCCAGGACTCTAAAGTGTGTTTTCTTCAAAGCTGAGTAATGAACACCAAGTTCCACATAACCAGAAATAACCAAAAAAAAAAAAAGGAATTGCCAAGGCAACGAAATTGTGGAACATGGCTGTTAATGGAGAACAGTCAATTAAAATGTATTATTTATTAAAGATCAACACCTCACACTTTATACTGGTTTAATCAACTAAATAAATAAGTTCTCGCTCTTGTTAGAGCCGCAATATGGACGAACGTTGTGCTTCCTTACACGTGTCCCGTGTTCTTTAATTTCTATGCACTAGATCGTTAGAAGAAGTGACATGATCCTGATGACACATAGGACGTTCCAGCCATCAGAGGAGCGAGGATGAAGAGGATGAAGAAGTTAAAGACAGCGTTGAGCTGTACAGATACCGCTCTCTCACCATGAAGACCCTCAGAAGCTTTACGGTGAAGACCTTGCACGTGTGAGACGGTGTGTGTGTGAGTACAGGGTGCTGGAGGAGGAGGACGGGTGTGTGGTACTCAGTAAATCTCCTGGGGCTTTGAGTGGAAGTGGAGCTGGGAAGTGGGCTACACAGGGATAAAAGCTTCTGTAATCAGGGGAATAAAGGCATAAACAGGCTTCTGCGAGTTTCTTGTTGTCGTCTTCACTCGTGAACGCCGTCCTCTCTCAGCTTGCTCTGGGAAAATGGGCTTTTTATGCATTACAGGTTTGAGGGAAAAATAAATGTGGAGAACTCAATTTCAGATAACATGATTGTAGTCTAGTCGTCTCCTCCTCTCTTAATGCAACACCGAGTATGCTGAATAAAAATGCCGTTTTTTTTCTGCATGTGTCCTCATTTGCCCTTTTCTTCTCCATCCAGTGGTTGTTTAAGATGTTCTAAATGACGTTTGTCCTAAATGCCACATGGTAATGTTCCTGTCTGTAAGTCCATTAGCACGTACCTCCTATCACTTTCCACTGTGGAACTGAAACTGCATTTAACCTGCAATAACCACTGCTTCTTTAAAGCAACTCACATTTATGGCAAAGTTTCACGTGATCTGATATGACATCTCTAAGATTGCAGGCTTTCAGCTTCTCCAGCTTTCACAGTCTTCCCAGCGTTTCCAGACTTTTCAGCTATCCCACTGTTTCCAGAGTTCCCCAGCTTTCCCAGTGTTCCCAGCATTCTCTATATTCTCAGCTTTCACAGTGTTCCCATGGTTCCCACAGTTCTCAACATTCCCAGCATTCCCCGCATTCCACATCATTAACTTTCCCAGTGTTTCCAGCATTCCCAGAGTTCCCAGCTCTCACCACTTCCCAGCATTCCCAGTGTTCCCAGTGTTCCAGCAATCCTATATTTCCCGGCATTTCAAGTGTTCCTGGCCTTCCCAGCGTTCCCAGAGACCAGTTTTCCCTCAGAGACCTGCAAGCTGAGTCCCACCAGCAGCCATTTTGAGTATTAATGTTCAAAGGAAGTAAATGAGACTCAGAACAAGATTACTAAGTCTCCTGGCAGTAGGTCGAAATATGGAACGAGTCTCCGTGAGGAGAGCCAGGTCTCAGTGCCACGCCAGTCGCCTCATCACTCCTCTTCCACAATAATCCGATTAAAATCTACACACAGAGAAACGGTTTTGTGTTCCACACAATCACACGTATTCACTTTCACACACGACTTCAGGTCCTACTGCCTGTGATGTTATATATGAATTATCACCGTATTCACGTATTAATAAATCTACATAATATAAACTACAGTGTCATGAACATGTACTGATCTGAAGGAAGTTAATTGTCTGAAGGAAGCAATGATGGAGCAGGAGATGCATTATTGCACGATTTCACGGATTAGTCACCATTTCAGCCTTTTTATGGACTTTTGTGGGTGTATTAAAATTAATTAAATAAATGATTAGGGATAAATTTATGCATTTTAAATTTATATCCTGAATTTATATATTTTTGTAAAGCTGCTTTGTGACAATGTCCGTGTTAAATAAAACCGAAGTCGAATTAAGCTTTCAATTTATTGAGGGTCAACATCTTAAAATCAGAGACCTGTTAGTATAAACCTTGCTCTAACTGTACAATATGCCTTCCTCATAAAGCCTCATATTTCATATTTATTTCATATTTATTTGACATAATTATTGCATTATATAAGGAACACATATAGTACACATGACAGTATTTCTGATCATAATGTTCTTAAACATGTAATACTGTGGGGCTGAAGTTGGCTAGACTTTTCTACACTTTTCTAGAGTTTTAGAGAATTACTACACACACTGAAAATTCCAGCAGGACATTTATAAATATGGGAGAAGTGAAACACCCACTCTTTATCTCAGAGAGAGAGAGAGAGAGAGAGAGAGAGAGAGAGAGAGAGAGAGAGAGAAAGTGTGTGGATACTCATTTTTTTATTCTTCGTCTATAACTTCCCAAATAATTTCACCCTTTTTATAATTTCCACTGTAAAGTTTCAGGCATTTTTTTTAACACAAAGCAAGCAAATTCAAGCTAAATAAATAATTATTAGTTATTTCATAACCTTTAACCTTCAGCGTTCTCAGCTCTCAGTGATGAGTGAGATTTTTTTTTTCATTTGGTTTTACTCTGCAGCCAATGGAACCATTACATCTTCCAAACTTTAAGAGTTTAAACCGGTTTCTTTTTTCTTTTAAATGCCCGAAAGGACAGAAATAATCCAAGGTTTGTTCTTGTCCTTCGGAATTCTCAACACTGTTTTGAATCAGCTATGTATGTTGTTTCCTCCGCATGTGGAGAAGACTTTAAGATGTTGTACTGTTGATGTTGGAAGAGTCGAGAGCCTGAAGAAACATGCAGTAATTAATCTGTTTACTCTACAATCATCAGCAAACTGAGCTCTCCAGGCTCCTAAATCAGAACTGTGCTCAATAAGCGGTGTAGTACACACACCCTGCAGCCTGCACACATATACACACACTCTAAACCCATAAAGTCTGACGTTAAAATGGAAGCCTAATGCTGAAATGGTGGTCTTGATTACACACGACTTCATAAGAACACTCGTCATGCTTCGGTTTCAGGAGTGGTGAATAAAAGAGTGTATGGCGAGGTCACTATGTGGCGACGCAGCGATATTGCGAGGCGACAAGGTGACAATGTGGCAAGGAGAAACAGAAAATAGTTCAGCTATGAGCAAGCTGTAAAGCCGCAATGTAACGTCAAGGACACAATCTTACATTTAAAAAAGTGTGAGTGCTTAGTCTGGCTCGTGTTGCTATAAAATGAGTAAAAACATGAACACCACATTAATTCAAAATAAAGAGGGAGATGGCACTTATACAGGGTTCGCAAAATACTTTAGTGTTTTCAGTATGCAAGGAAATTCTGGTTATTCCGAATCACACGGAGTTAAGAGTTTCTGATTTCTACATTCAAATGAATAATGTCACCTGTATGTACATGTTTACACCTCTGAGGTTCAGAATACAGACACAGTTTATCAACATCTAGACCACTGACCCAACATTCACCTCTAAAAACAGTCCGGAAGAGATAACACAGTCTGAAGAAAGTTTTGCTGTCAAATTTAATATGATCTAACACTAAGACAAATTCTGGACATATTCAGTATCAGGGATGTTGCCTCCTTCATCTTCGTCACCCTGACACCAGTCAGGTTTATTTTCTTCTAATTCTCAGGTAGTGATGTTGTGGTCATGTTTTTCCTCCTGGCTGCCTGAGTTTGTATGTTAAGCTGCCAGCATGAGGTGACCCTGCTTCAGTTCTCCACAGGCTGCTAAACATCGTCAATTAACCTGCTGTTTGATCATCATTCCTGTCTCACTCTCTCTCTCTAATCAGTATCATCTGAAGCTCAGACATCCTGTCTGTAAACACCGCCATGTTACTATAAGAACCACTTAATAAGAGATAGAGAGAGAGAGAAAGAAGGAGAGAGAGAGAGAGAGAGAGAGAGAGAGAGAGAGAGAGAGAGAGAGAGAGAGATGAAAGGACAGAAGGTGATGCGTGATGCTTTACTGTTTTCAGGCGTCAGAAAAATCCTATAGATCTTCATGGAAGAAGTGAAAGTTAAGGTTGAATATAGAGGAATCTTACAGACAAACATCACAACAAAACACTATCTTGCCTAATGCCAAGGATTATGAAGCCTTTGCTTAGTGAGCACAGGAATCAAAATAAAGCAGTATCTGAAAACAGTTTTTGATCCAGCTGTGGTAATATCACAAAGTGTTGACATTTAAGTAAATTGCTGTCGGAGGGTTTGTTCCTGGAGACAGATATCTTCTCTTTTATAAGCTGGAAATCATCCCAGCGCTGGATTTAAATGGCTTTTAGAGTTTACAGTACATTTCCAGTGGACTTATTAAGACAAACGATGACAATATATTCTCTGTGCTTGAAAAAAGAAAAGGAAAAGGGTCTATGAGAGTTGACCTTCGTCTAGATTCAAGAGTCAAATCTCACCACTCGTGGGTGGCGTGTGTGGGGTTTAGATTATACTTTACTGAAAAACATTAACCTCTGCACTGCAGTTCGGAAAAGCGTACTTAGGGACGTCCTTCATCACCATCATCACTGAGGTAGCAAAATTTATATCTCCATCCATTCAATCATCCATCCATATTCTGTAGTGGTTAAACTTCACAGGATCACAGTAGACTGGACTCCCCTGAGGACTCGGGGTACAAGGCAAGTCACACACATAATTCAGACAATTTAAACACACTGATCAATCTACTGTGCATGTCATTAGACTGAGGGAGGAAACAAGGGAACCCAGAGGAAACCCTGGTTAAAGGGTGAGATCGAGAACTGGAGCTCACTGTATTTCTAGAGACACAACAAGCTGCAGTGATCTTTTTTTGTGTGTGTGTGTTAATGACCAACGAATCACCCTGACTAACAGCAGGCTGTGTTTGAAAGCACCGGGTTCTTCAGTTCCAGGTGGACTGTGTGGAGTCTTATCAAGAATGTTTTCCTGCCTAATAGCCGGCGTTCCCGGGATCACTCTTCCCTCCACTCTGAGCAGGAGAAAGCCTTTACTGAAGGACATGTATATATTCCAGCACTGTACCACTGACCCTGAACCCTGAACCTTGAGCTGTGACTCAAAGTGTACTCACTTCTCTTTGCAGTTCTGCTTCATTTATTTACACCCCACCCCCACCCCCCCAGTCTCAATCTGTCTTAGTCTGAGATGTTCTGTGTCGTAGTGATATAAAACAGATAAGAATATAACCTCATCATCTTTCCTTCAGACTCCAACTGGAACACGTGGGCCATCCTGTGTGTTCAGAGGAGAATATTCGTGTTTCTGCTCCTGATAGAAGATTTCCTCTCAGGTCTGAGTTCTTCAAAGAGAACGCCTGAGGAACACAGATGAAGAGCGCGAAAAATGCGTGAATCAGACTTAGACGTGACGGATAGTTCATCTCCTGTAGGAGGATTTATACTTCTTCCGTCATGTAGATGATCCAGATCTACACTGATCTACAAATACACACAGTGGTAGAGTGTGTGTGTGTATGTGTGTGAATGTGTGTGTGTGTGCGAGACTTACTCAGCTTCTGTTTGTTATTAGAAATGCTTCAGATATCTAGTGGAACAAACATTCAGATAAAAAGTGGATGTGGTATCCAGACTAATTCTGTATCAATGTCATTTCTCCACATGATCCAGACTTAATCACATCAAATTAGTTTAAAAATAAACTGATGTGAGTGATGTCATGAATATATATATATTATTTGTTGTTTGTTTGTTTATTACATTTGCAAATAAATACACTATTAAATAAATTAGTAATTAAATAAATACCAGTTTATAGAGTGTGGTTAGTGCTTGGTGTCTATTTTCCTGATGGTGGTAGTCAGATCCTATACCCGAGAGTGTATAATAATAAAAATAATAATAATAATAATAATAATAATAATAATAATAATAATAATAATAACACTCCTGGCCTATCAGATGAAGTAGCACTTGACGCTATGTATGTTAATGATGATATTCCACACACTCCTTTCACTGTAATTGAAAAGTACAGAGGAATGACCTCTCTCTCTCTCTCTCTCTCTCTCTCTCTCTCTCTCTCTCTCTCTCTCTCTGTCTGTTTGTGGTGTGCAAAGTGCGAATAGATGATGAATAAATATATAAATAAAAAGAGGGTTTAGAGGGTGGCACCAACCTCCAACAACTTAGCATTAGCTTTAGGTCTTTGGTATGAAAATCAGCTTAATTAGCATAAGCATGTAAGCACTCATGAATGCTGGAGTAGACTAATTGAAATGTAACAGGAAGCAAGGATCCTGGAGGGAACGAGCTGATAGCCATCGTGTTAACTGTTACCTCTTCGTTTATTTATACCTTTAATCATCACTCTGTTTCTTTTCTTTTCTCTTCTGTATCACTTTGTTAGCATGGCTGTTTGTGGTTCTGCTTGTCTAGCACTTCGCTAAAAGCTTTGTGAGATGCTTCTAACTACCCACTGGTGTGACGAGACAATCAGGGTCTTAATTGTGTGGTGTGATCGTTAGGCCATGTATCTGATAATTGGAAGCATTTGGCTGCTACAGAGGCGTAATTTACAGCAATATTCACAGCGCCTGCATCACGCACTCGGGCTCTCGGTTCGTTTACCGCTCACTCTTTGCTTATGGCGGGATTGTCAGCCATTCTTCCACACTCATATGTATCGATTTTATGCCTCAATTGTGATATTCCTAATTGTCTGATCAGCAATTTGAGAAATTCTGACATAAACACGGATCCTTCAACGGTGTGAACTCTCTCGGCTGTGTGCCAAAGAGTCCAGGTTCTCTGTCCGGAAAATAAACTCCCGTTTGTTATTTTGGATGTCCGAAAGAAGTCTGGAACAATAAAAGAGCGAGCATGGTGCCATATCCCAGGCATGCTCAGTGTTTTTATATGGCACCATTTGTATTTCTGCATCAATTACTCGAGGTTTTTCACAAAAGTCTGTCACAGTACATTTTGCAACACGTAGTACCTTAGCTTGTCTAAACACCGTGTGCTACCCCCTGTACTTAAGTTAGCAAGGGAAGTAAAGAGTAGCTTGTTTTTTTGTTTTCTTTTCTTTGTAGATGAGTGTGTATAAAACAAAGCTGAATTATCGCTAATTTTCTTTATGGCTGCCATTGTCCAGCCCTGTGCTTTGTTAGTATGTTGTACACAGTACACAGTAAATGAAACAAGCACCATGTATCATGTCAGATCATTTTTATTGTTATTGGTTTTCTGTGTTTATTATTGTACCGACCCAGTTGGTAAACCACCCATTGCTGACCCTGTGGTAGCCTTATTCCTATCTTGGGGGTTGTAACAACAATTAAAAAGTGGTAGCTAATGTACTATATGGTGAGCAGATGATGAGCTAGCTAACAAGCTAAGCGCATCAACCCGATTACAAACGAGGATGTAAATCTGTTGTGTTGTTATCTGATTTTGCTCATCTGTTCCGTGTTACTCCTATGATATGATCGAGTTGAAGTACAATTTCTGGATTATTTTTTTGTTTCCGTTGAACGTTGTATGAGAGTTAGCACAGTCAGGTTCCGCAGTGTTTGCACACACCATATTCTTCCTGATACTGAGTTACATTTGTCATGAAAGTCAGTAAGGAGTTAGATTTCTGTCTGTCTCCGGGTTGTTGAAGCGACTTGTCCAGATATGAAATTTGTTCGTCCACTGATTTGTCCACCACAAAGGAAGCGACAGTATGGTTAGAATCCTGTACATTAGAGGAGAAGAAACAGAAAGAGAGATGAGACTGAGATGACTGTTTTTATCTTCTGTACATCCACAGAACCTGAATTGCTCAGATTAAATAATCCGCTTTGCGAGGTCAGCATGGAGACCAAACAAACACACTGTTCAGGACATGGAGGAGGAAATACTGAACAGGTGAACACAGGCAGTTAACAAAGCAGTGACAACATGAATCATGTCTCATATGGAGAGGAAATAAAGACTCAGACAGTCTAATTCCATGTTTCTTCAAAAAGAGATTCTGAAGTGATTTTACAGAAGGTTCTTTAATGAATAGAAATTTACAAACTGATGCATTTTTAATGAAGACACTGGAGAGTGTGTTCATCAATACTGTATTGTTATATCAATGGTATATTCATTAAAGAATGATTTCTTGAATGACGTTATCTGGAAAGCTGATCATGTCAGATTGAAGTTTTTTAGACAAAATGTTCTGAATTTATGTTCATCAGTGGTTTTGAAGTGACAGGCATCTTCCTCAGAGTTTCATTTCTCCTTATAGTAATATCGCATCTAAAAGTACACTTCCTGTACACTTCCTGTTTCTTCACTACAGCAGCATTTTATTCCACCAGTAATGAGATCAGAGCATCATCCATTTCACTCACACTGATCCAATCACTGCTAACATCTCCAGCCAGGTGTGTGTTTGTAAGTGTGTGTGTGTGTGTGTGTGTGTGTGTGTGTGTGTGTGTGTGTGTGTGTGTGTGTGTGTGTGTGTGTGTGTGTGTGTGTGTGTGTGTGTGTATGTGTGTGTGTGTGTGTGTGTGTGTGTGTGTGTGTGTGTGTGTGTGTATGTGTGTGTGTGTGTGTGTGTGTGTGTGTGTATGTGTGTGTGTGTGTGTGTGTGTGTGTGTGTGTGTGTATGTATGAATAAACAACTTCATGTTTTCTCAATAAGATTCCATCTTTATTTTCTAATTAAGAATTCAGAATCGTTCGACATGATTAATTAGGTCTGCTTATAAATATTAATCAGCATTATATTAGATCAATGGTAGGAATAAATCAATCATGAAAATTTTAAAAGCAAAAAAAATATTTATCCAAAAAACTCTGTTATTATTTCAGATGACTTTATATATAATAAAAATATTTATGTATTTATTTATTTGTTTGTTTGTTTGTAGTTCATAAAATAATTTCATTTTGTCATTATTTATTTAACTCTTTGCAGTCGGAATATTTTGATCTCTCTGTGTGTTTTTGTTCTTCTCAATGATTCCCTCCTGACAGAGTTCTGCTTTAATTCGAAGAAGACGTTAGCTTTAATCTGAACGTCTAATAAAACATCACTATCTGTGTCATTACTCCACATCTCACTATCATCTACCCCTCAATAAAAACATCAACATTCTCATTGTATCCGAGACATAAAACACTGTTTGATATATAAACGACATAAAGCAGGTGATTATATAATTGCTGTGTAACCAACAGGAATAATAACAGCACAATTCCATATAAATATCATTCATAATACGTATGAATTAATTAGTAACGATTAATAATGAACAATGAACAGACAGGATATTTACATCTAATATTTTATGTGCGTTCATAACTAAAACCCAGCTTCTGCAATGAGATGGATCAGTGACAACTTTTACTCAAATATTCAAAAACATGCATATAAATCAAAGACACTGCTGTTATATTATAATTACATGTTACTGCTACAGCATTTACACATATTTTCCCTCTTCTTTTTTTTTCCTGTGGAATCCTGATGTACAAAGTGAAGAGCGGTGTATAAACTGTCCAGGAGTGAAAAGTGTTTACAGTTATTTTTAGCTGCAGGAATGATAAAAGAAGCCTTTGTGCTGTGGTCGAGTCTCCGATACATTGAACCCGGTGACATTTAAGCTTGCTGTACTGCAAAATGGCCGCTGTGTGCAGGAGAGACGGATGAGCCGGTTTTAACACGCAGTGCTTTGCTGTACAGACCTCCGAGCCAGAGTTCTTCTGCTAACTTGTTTCTTTGTTTATGAACGTGTATGTAAAGGCTAAAGTTGTAAAAGTGTTGAGCAAAGCCTGCATGATTGATGTGACATTTACACAAGTTTGGCATCAATGAAACCCAGGCAGATTTTGTCAGATGACCTTTTGGGGAGAATTGAATTTTAGAAATATTAAAAAATAAAAAAAAATCTGCATGTACTTTCAGATGCAGTATACAGTTAGATCAGGTAAAATATCAGCCTTTTTTTGTACATTCTTCTTTATATCTGCTCTGGTTTCATCTCCTTAAGCTTCAGGAGCTCTCACGCCTATAACTGAGTGACCTACAGAACACGATCACAGCCATTTGCGGAACATGACTCGATTTTTTAGTAAATAATTATTTTTTTTCTGATAGAATGATAGCTAAAAGTTAAAAGAGAAAAAATATTATTATTACCTCAGGAAGGTGTGTTTACGTTTCTGTTTGAGATTAACAGCGTAAGCGGGATGTAGCGATTGTTGTTCTGAAAATAGGACCAGGTATAACGAGTCTCAAATTAATTTTAAAAATAAGTCTGAACTCTAAGCACAGGATAAGAGCAATGCAACATGGGGAGCATATATAGAGACAAAATGATTTAAAAAAGGAAGGAGTTTCGAGAAATGGATTTGATATTGAATTAAATTATTCTAAAGAGCAAAAAAGTGATAAACGTTTCTGAAATTGACCTACAAATTCAAATATTTTGCTTAAACAGTGTTCATTCTCACAGTCTCTCTCTCTCTCTCTCTCTCTCTCTCTCTCTCTCTCTTTCTCTCTCTCTCTCTCTCTCTCTCTCTCTCTCTCTCTCCCTCATATGTCCATCATTCAGCTCATGATTCAGAAGCAATTTTAATCAGCGGACACGTCAGACACGTCGAGCACTGAAAAAGAGGTCAGGAATTAATTACCCCGACAGTTCGCAGTGTGAAGTGATGCATGAAGCTGCTGCGCACACATGGGAATCACACACACACACACACACACACACACGCACAGAAGATGAGATGGTTTAAACCACAGCATGAAGATCAGTGAAGCTCTGTCTCGGTGATTAATGTCTCAGTCCTCCATCTGTATTGTTTCCATCTGTATGAAGTAAAGGAGGAAGTAAAGGAGGAAGTAGAGGCAGACGCTCACAGTCTGATCACACGCAAAAAAATTGGATCGATCTCCAAAAAAGAGCCGAGATCCAGCTGCCATGGCATCAGTGTACAACAGCATAGTTTAGCACAATGCATCAACATGCAAAAGTTTTCTTTCGCTGCTTTGTTTGTTCTCAATAAGCAGTGAGTAGGATAGTGGGACAGTGGGATAGTGGGATAGTGGATAGTGTGACAGTGGGATAGTGTGACAGTGTGTGACAGTGGGATAGTGTGACAGTAGGATAGTGGTATATTGGAACAGTGGGATAGTGGGACATTGGGACAGTAGGATAGTGGATAGTGTGACAGTGGGATAGTGTGGCAGTAGGATAGTGTGGCAGTGTGTGATAGTGAGAAAGTGGGATAGTGTGACAGTGAGATAGTGTGACAGTGTGTGACAGTGGGATAGTGTGACAGTGAGATAGTGTGACAGTAGGATAGAGTGACAGTGGGATAGTGTGACAGTGAGATAGTGTGACAGTGGGATAGTGTGACAGTGAGATAGTGTGACAGTGGGATAGTGTGGAAGTGGGATAGTGTGGCAGTGTGTGACAGTGGGATGGTGTGGCAGTAGGATAGTGTGGCAGTGTGTGAGAGTGGGATAGTGTGACAGTGTGTGACAGTGGGATAGTGTGACAGTAGGATAGAGTGACAGTGGGATAGTGTGACAGTGAGATAGTGTGACAGTAGGATAGTGTGACAGTGGGGAAGTGTGACAATGTGTGACAGTGAGATAGTATGACAGTAGGATAGAGTGACAGTGGGATAGTGTGACAATGTGTGACAGTGGGATAGTGGGACAGTGGGATAGTGGGACAGTCGGATAGTGGATAGTGTGTGACAGTGGGATGGTGTGACAGTGGGATAGTGTGACAGTGTGTGACAGTGGGATAGTGTGTGACAGTGGGATAGTGTGACAGTAGGATACTGTGACAGTGTGATAGTGGGACAGTAAGATAGTGAGACAGTGGGATAGTGTGACAGTGAGATAATGTGTGACAGTGGGATAGTGTGAAAGTGTGATAGTGGATAGTGGGATAGTGGGATAATGGGGCATTGGGACAGTGGGATAGTGGATAGTGTGACAGTAGGATAGAGTGACAGTGGGATAGTGGATAGTGTGACAGTAGGATAGTGTGACAGTGTGGGATAGTGGGACAGTGAGATAGTGGATAGTGTGTGACAGTGGGATAGTGTGACAGTGGGATAGTGGGACAGTGGGATAGTGTGATAGTGGGACAGTGTGTGACAGTGGGATAGTGTGACAGTGTGATAATGGGACAGTGGGATAGTGGGATACTGTGACAGTGTGATAGTGGGACAGTAAGATAGTGAGACAGTGGGATAGTGTGACAGTGAGATAATGGATAATGTGTGACAGTGGGATAGTGGATAGTGGGACAGTGGGATAGTGGGGAATTGGGACAGTGGGATAGTGGATAGTGTGTGACAGTGAGATAGTGTGACAGTGGGAAAGTGTGGCAATATGTGACAGTGGGATAGTGTGACAGTGGGATAGTGGATAGTGTGTGACAGTGGGATAGTGTGACAGTGGGATAGTGTGACATTGTGATAGTGGGATAATGGGACAGTGGGATAGTGACACAGAGGGATAGTGTGACAGTGGGATAGTAGATAATGTGTGACAGTGGGATAGTGGGAGAGTGGGATAGTGTGATAGTGGGACAGTGTGTGACAGTGGGATAGTGTGACAGTGTGATAATGGGACAGTGGCATAGTGGGACAGTGGGATAGTGAGACAGTGGGATAGTGAGACAGTGGGATAGTGTGACAGTGGGATAGTCTGACAGTGTGATAGTGGGACAGTGGGATAGTGTGACATTGGGATAGTGGATAATGTGTGACAATTGGATAGTGTGACAGTGAGAGAGTGGGAGAGTGAGACAGTGGGAGAGTGTGACAGTGGGACAGTGGGACAGTGGGATAGTGTGACAGTGGGATAGTATGGCAGTGGGATAGTGTGACAGTGGGAGAGTGGGACAGAGGGACAGTGACAATGTGTGACATTGGGATAGTGGGACAGTGGGATAGTGTAACAGTGGGATAGTGTGACAGTGGGATAGTGTGGCAGTGGGATAGTGTGGCAGTGGGAAAGTGGGACAGTGGGATAGTGTGACAGTGAGATAGTGAAACAGTGGGACAGTGGGATAGTGTGACAGTGGGACAGTGTGACAGTGGGAGAGTGGGACAGTGGGATAGTGTGACAGTGGGATAGTGTGGCAGTGGGATAGTATGGCAGTGGGATAGTGTGACAGTGGGAGAGTGGGACAGAGGGACAGTGACAATGTGTGACATTGGGATAGTGGGACAGTGGGATAGTGTAACAGTGGGATAGTGTGACAGTGGGATAGTGTGGCAGTGGGATAGTGTGGCAGTGGGAAAGTGGGACAGTGGGATAGTGGGACAGTGGGAGAGTGGGACAGTGAGATAGTGAAACAGTGGGACAGTGGGATAGTGTGACAGTGTGACAGTGGGACAGTGGGACAGTGGGATAGTGTGACAGTGGGATAGTGTGGCAGTGGGAAAGTGTGACAGTGGGAGAGTGGGACTGTGAGATAGTGAAACAGTGGGATAGTGTGTCAGTGGGATAGTGGATAATGTGTGACAGTGGGATAGTGTGACAATGGGATGGTGTGACAGTGGGAGAGTGGGACAATGGGATAGTGTGACAGTGGGAGAGTGGGACAGTGGGATAGTGTGACAGTGGGATAGTGGGACAGTGGGATAGTGTGACAGTGGGAGAGTGGGACAGTGGGATAGTGTGACAGTGGGAGAGTGTGACAGTGGGATAGTGTGACAGTGGGAGAGTGAGACAGTGGGATAGTGTGACAGTGGGAGAGTGGGACAATGAGATAGTGTGACAGTGGGATAGTGTGACAGTGGGAGAGTGGGACAATGAGATAGTGTGACAGTGGGATAGTGTGACAGTGGGACAGTGGGACAATGAGATAGTGTGACAGTGGGATAGTGTGACAGTGGGACAGTGTGACAGTGGGAGAGTGGGACAGTGAGATAGTGTGACAGTGGGATAGTGGGATTGTGCGACCATAGGACAGTGGGACAGTGTGGCAGTTGGACATGGTCTGCTGCTCTCTTCATTAAGTCTGAAGAAAACACTTTGATGATTGAAATCAAATAATCTAAAGTGCTGTTATAAATTTATTAGTAAATGAAGTAGACATGAGGGAACAGGAGGTGCTCCTGATGAATAACAGGAGGAATTAAATTCACACTGAGCCTCAGGAGCCCGGGAACCCAAGAACATAACTCTGATAACATTAACGCTATTTTACATTCAATTACAAATGTTTTCAAAAACACCTTCTTTACACACACAAAAAAAATAAGTGTTGTTATAGGGTCATGTAATAAGTGCTCTAATCTGTATCTGTAAGATGGTTGTAATAAGCACTGTTATAAGTGCTGTAAGATGATTGTAATAAGCCCTGTTATAAGTGCTGTAAGATGACTGTAATAAACGTTGTTATAAGTGCTGTAATGAGCATTGTAAATAGTGCTTCTGAGTGACTTCAGGTCTGTGGGCAGCAGCTCAGCAGGGAGCCTCGTGTCAGACATGAAGATTCCTTTCCTTGAAATTAAATATGATTGTGTATTTCTATATTTTCTAACATCTCTGCTTACATTACAGACTTTACATTCAGACTTCAAGCAGCTCTCATCGATTCAGTATTGAGCTACAGATTGAATACAAACTATATTAGCTCTAACAGATCTCCAAATGCTGGAGGACACAGATGAAGGAAATGTCACTGTGTTCTGCTTTCTGATTGGTCAGTAGGTGTTGATTATTTCTCTTTAACAGCAGCTTTGACATACGAGCAGGATAATATTATATTAATTAACTCTGATACGTTCAAATCACCAAATCAATAAAATGGTGATGTTCGTTTATTTTAGTTTTATGTAAATAAAAGTGTCTGAAATCTTTTTTATGATATTTCCAGCAACTTCTTTGTGGTTTCTCAGTAACATGTGATTTGAATTGAGACTATTTCAACTATTTCACAGACATTACACATAGGCATGAACAGATAAAAAACTATGACATTATTTAATAAACAAAAAATATTTGTTCCTAAACAAAATGTGTTCTCTATCTTAAGATGAGAACTGTGTGAGCACAGTGAAGCTCTGTGACACATCAAAAGAGCACTTAAAGCAACACACACACACACACACACACACACACACACACACACACACACACACACACACACACACACACCACTGCAGATGTCAGTGGGTTTAACAGCCAAGAAATATATATAATATAAAAAACTTGAGGTGAATGGGGAGATGCAGAGTAACATCACAGGTCTGATCTCACTGTGAATCCCACACCTCAACGCTAATTATCTCCATAATTACACTCCCGCTAGCATCCACACTATCTTCATATCTCACACTAATTCACTTTATTACAGAGAGAGACAGAAAGAGTGTGTGTGTGTGTGTGAGAGAGAGAGAGAGAGAGAGAGAGAGAGAGAGAGAGAGAGAGAGAGAGAGAGAGAGAGAGCGCAAGAGAGACAATTGTGAATAAGAGTTGATCTACTCTTTGTGCATGTATATGGTAAATAAACCTTATTTTAGAGAGAGAGCGCAAGAGAGACACAGAGAGAGAGAGAGAGAGAGAGAGACAGACAGACAGACAGACAGACAGACAGACAGACAGACAGACAGACAGACTGACAGACAGAGTAATATGTTTGTGAATAAGAGTTGATCTACTCTTTGTGCATGTATATGGTAAATAAACCTTATTTTACGAGAGAGAGAGAGAGAGAGAGAGAGAGAGAGAGAGAGAGAGAGAGAGAGAGAGAGAGAGAGAGAGAGAGTATTTCTTTAACATTTTGGTACATCCACAACTGCTACAACAAGAGGGAAGAGTCGAACTATCAGTAATACGCTTCTGAAATCTCGCGAGCACACACACACACACACACACACACACACACACACACACACACACACACACACACACACACACACGCGCGCGCGCGCGCACGCACACAAACAAACACACACACCTCACTTATGACTAAAGATCTTAGCCTTTTATTTTGATATAAATTTATTTGTTGCTTTATTTACTTGTTTATTGATCTTATCATTTTGTTTTCATTTCTTGTCCTTTTAAATGCTTTGGCAATACATGTACAATTTGTCATGCTGGTGAAGCTCATTTGAATTGAAATGAATTGAAATGAACTGAAATAAACTGAGAGACAGAAAGAGAGACACAGAAAGAGAGAGAGAGAGAGAGAGAGAGAGAGAGAGAGAGAGAGAGAGAGAGAGAGAGAGAGAGAGAGACATACAGAAAGAGAGAGAGAGAGGTAATGTCATGCTTCATTCTCCAAGGCCATGAACTAATGAGCGGAACAGAGCGCACGGCCACTGTGGTAGTCCGCTGTTGGGAATTCTGACACTTTTTTCCTCACACACTCGACTCAAGCGACAGGTCCAGAATGCAACAATAATCATTTAGCACAGCATGATCAGAGTAAGGTGAGAATGAGAAGGTCTTTTAGACTCTTACTTTCGGCATGACAACACCTGCTAGATCGCAGCAAACTAAACAAAACGTCTCATTAACTGGAAAAACCTCCAACAGCCTCCAACTACCTCCAACTACCTCCAACCTCCAACTACCTGTAGCATCCTCCAACTACCGCCAACAACCTCCAGCTACCTGCAACATCCTCCAACTACCTCTAACTACCTCTAACCAACTCCAACAACCGCCAACTACCTCCAACAACCTCCAACTACCTACAAATAACTCCAACAACCTCCAATTACCTCCTTCATCCTACAACTACCTCCAACAACTTTTTCCACTTTTGTTTTTCAAATTATTTTATTATTCTTTTGTATTGCTTTAAACAAAAACTGACTCTAAACATCCCTGTTTAGCCATAAGAAGGTTTAAAAATAGCAGATAATCAAAATAAATAATAACTAAAAAAATAACTAAAGTGAAATACTGTGTCATGGAATTATTAGCACAGTATCTCTGAGGAGTTTAGTCCGAATCGGTCATTTTCCACAGAATTATTACATCATATATTAATACTGCAGCTCCGTTCAGACACGATTCGTTTCACGGACAATGAGCATGTTTAGTGAGAAGTTCACTAAAAGTCCGAAAGTGTCTCACATCTCAGACGCCGTTACCGTTTTAAACATATGGTTTTGGAGACAAAATGAAAGAGAAAAGAGAAAACAGCAAGTGCTTCCTGGAGAAAAAGTGCAAAAACCCTTTTTTTATACTGGATTGAATGGTCTTCACCCACAGGTCAGGATAAACAGCTCACAGGGAGTTATTTCTTTTGCACACTTTCTACTGTAGAAAAGAAAATACAGCATGATCATTCTGTAATTTAAAAAATGTGACCAATTTGGTATAAAATCAATGAGAAAATGTCATCACACACGACCATTCTGATGTTATAATGTTGTTGTCTGATGTCTTACTTCCCGTTATTCTTTTTAATTTGACTTTTAATTCCTTTAAACTGTGACTAACAGTTAGTGGACTATTTAGAAGGTAGGTTTCTGTAGCTTCTCTCTCTTTTTACTCTTTCTTTTTTTTTTGTGGCTGTACAGTTTTAGGAAACGACAGGCTGCTTATGATGACCTCATTTTGTCTTTGTATAGAAGACTTCATTGTGTGAGCTGTTTAAAAATAATCAACAAGTCAGATCTTTATTTCAATAGTATCAGTCGATGAGTGACGAGTGCAGCTGTCAAAGCACAAAGAAGTGTAATGACTACCATCATCATCATCTTCGTCTTCATCCTCAGAGTCATCAGTATCCGTGTCGTTAGTTGTTATCGAAGCATTCATACGGTGCGTTCATCTTTCCTCACATCGCTGCCACCACAAAGCCTGAAGCTTCACTGCAATTACGAGGAAAATAGCAATCGAGTACAAAATCTATCAAATCCCTGTCTGTCAAACTTTCAAAACTTAACACTTCCTTTAAAAAAAAAAACACTCCACTCTGAACCGCTCATGTATCAAACTTCATCATTAACACGTGATCTTCCAAGGTTTCTTTCATGCCAGACTTTTTCGCGAAGGCCTCGCTTCATCTACAGTATATGATGAACAGAGCAATGCGGCGGTGCTTTAGTGTTTTATCCTGACCTCTTTATCTGTACTGACAGACTTCAACTTTCACATCAACAATGTTATGCTCGTCATCTCGTACGGCGCTAACGAGCTGAGCTGAGTCTCTGAGTCATAATGCTGCATTCCAACAGATTCTAAATGATTTGTCAAGACACTGAAAACAGCAGTTAGCAGCAGAAACACATCACGACCCTGATTCTGATTCCCCACCTCCTCAACAACAACAACAACAACAACAACAACACAACTATTAAACCAGTTTCTAAAGAGCTGGAAAACAATGGATAGCCACATGCTAAGCACTTAGCCTAGCGCTAAATATATATCTAACCCTAATCTCTGTAATTAATGTTTATAGAGTTCATACCTTTTGATGGACAACGTTAGCAGCCAGCGAACCCATAAAGCCAAGAATAACTATTCACTTACCTTCTTGAACTGCCTGGAAGGGGTTGTTAGGCTCAATAAATTTTATGGAGTGTGTGATTTTTTCGCTCTGCAAAATGTCATCATTGAGGCTGAGGTCTGAGATGGCCAGCTGGAAGACCTCGTCATCCCTCGCTGCATTCTCCTCAAAGATAGCTCCTTCAGGGACAAAGAGAGACAAGGAATGTTTTATTTATTCGCTACTATCCAGGTGGTAGAACAAACCTGTAGAAGGAGCTACATCTAAATGTTCTCATGTTGTAATATCACAACTGGGTTTGATCCTGACCTCAGTGTGGATTACACATTCCACTTGTTCTATATGTGTTCCGTGTCTGCGTTTGTGTGTGTGAGTGAGTGAGTGAGTGAGTGAGTGAGTGAGTGAGTGAGTGAGTGAGTGAGTGAGTGAGTGAGTGAGTGAGTGTGCATATGTGTGTGGACATGTGTGTGTGAGTGAGTGAGTGTGTGTGTGTGTGTGTGTGTGTGTGTGTGTGTGTGTGTGTGTGTGTGTGTGTGTGTGTGTGTGTGTGTGTGTGTGTGTGTGTGTGTGAGTGAGTGAGTGAGTGAGTGAGTGAGTGAGTGCATGAGTGAGTGAGTGAGTGAGTGTGCATATGTGTGTGGACATGTGTGTGAGTGAGTGAGTGTGTGTGTGTGTGTGTGTGTGTGTGTGTGTGTGTGTGTGTGTGTGTGTGTGTGTGTGTGTGTGTGTGTGTGTGTGTGTGTGTGTGTGTGTGTGTGTGTGGTGTGTGTGTGGACATGTATGTGTGCATGTGTATATATGAGTGTGTGTGTGTGTGTGTGTGTGTGTGTGTGTGTGTGTGTGTGTGTGTGTGTGTGTGTGTGTGTGTGTGTGTGTTTTCTTGGCACTGGACTGTTACCTTCATGTCTGCATCTAGGGGTCTAAGAAATAATGACAAAAAAAATATTTCATCAGTTAAGTTTAGCATGTAAGGTATAGGTACAAACGTTTACCATGGCAAAAGTGGTTTCCATCGTAACACGCCAACAACACGGAAGGCTGTTGCTTCGTACACTTTATCTCTAATGATAAATATATCCTTCAGCACTGACAGTCATGAGAAAAAACTCACAAAAAAAAAACTCTAAATATTTATTGTTTAAATGAAGCTCTATCAGTTCTTTGGAATTTGTTCATCTAGTTAGAGACGATGACACAGCGAGCACGTATCAAAAACAAACAAATAAAAACCATGCAGGTGAAATGCTCACCACTTTACTCTGAGCAGGTGGGAAAAGCTCTAAATATTAAATATTAAAGCTGTGTAAACTCATCAGTCTAATCTTTAGTCTAAACAATTGTCTACTGTGTGAGATTAAATATTAAATCTATAATCTAGAGTGTAGTTTTTTTTCTTGTGCTCATAGGCGCAGGAGTGGAATGAAAAGCAGTCCCCTCTCGCCCGTTATCCAGGTGGCTGATACACCGAGTTGATGTATAACGGCAGCATGAAGCTGATTTAGCGGGAATGGATGTGTCGCATCTGCTCATTCCACCCTTCCAATTACAGGGTTTGGAAAGCTGAAGCCTGGGTGAGAAATCAGACCGTCTTCCCTCCAATCACTTTCACTTGCATATCTCAGGACAGAGCTGTTTTTGTTCCCTAGCTTCTAGTTCAGACCTGCATGGTACTGTAGAAAGAGCTGGTAGAGGAGACTGGACACGTGAGACGTCTGAAAAGTGAATACATGTGAGACACCTGGAGACAGAACACACAAGAGATGTCTGGAGACCGAACAAAAAAGACGTCTGGAGACTGAACACATATGAGATTTCTGGAGAGTGACCACACGTGATACGTCTGAAGAACAAAGACACGCGATACTTCTGGGGACCGAACGTACACGAGATGTCTGCAGACTGAACACACAGTATGTCTGGAGACTGAACATACGTGAGACTTCTGGAGACAGAACACATGTGAGACTTCTGGAGACTGAACATACGTGAAACGTTTGGAGACTGAACACGTGAGACGTCTGGAGACTGAACATACGTGATACGTCTGGAGACTGAACACGTGAGACGTCTGGAGACTGAACATACGTGAGACGTTTGGAGACTGAACACGTGAGACGTCTGGAGACAGAACACATGTGAGACTTCTGGAGACTGAACATACTGTACGTGAGACTTCTGGAGACAGAACACATGTGAGACTTCTGGAGACTGAACATACGTGAGACTTTTGGAGACTGAACACGTGAGACGTCTGGAGACAGAACACATGTGAGACTTCTGGAGACTGAACATACGTGAGACTTCTGGAGACAGAACACATGTGAGACTTCTGGAGACTGAACATACGTGAGACTTCTGGAGACAGAACACATGTGAGACGTCTGGAGACCAAACCCATGAGACGTCTGGAGTCCGAACATACGCGAGATGTCTGGAGAATGAATACATGTGAGACATCTGGAGACCAAACACATGTGAAGCATCTGGAGACTGAACACACAAGACATCTGGAATCATCTCTGATTCATTTCTTGAATTTTGTTCTCTTGGATAAATTTCCAAATAGATCATTATAAAAGTGCAGGAACAAGAAACAAGAATAATTCACTCAGGAAACTTGAACAAAAGAAACATGAGGGAAACAAAGCTTAGAATTAAAGTTAGGAGCATGGCAATGTAAAAAAAAAAAAAAACACACAAACTCATTTGTGGCACTGATTTTATTTAACATGTTAATCGACAGATTGTCACAGCTTTCAGCCTTAATTTGGAAATATTTTCATCTAGGTAGATGTTTTTCATCTGTGATTAATGAGCTCATCATTCTGTACTATTCTGGAGAACCCTACAGTTCTCGATTTGAGGTTAGTTTTAGTGTCTGTGAGGCACAACCAGGAGGTCAGCCATCTTCTCAAATTGCTCAGCGTATGGAGGAATCACAAGCTGCCATTACCAGCGTGATTAAGCCTATAAATCACCTGGACTCCAATGACAAGTCTAATAAAAACAGATTTCACAAAAGATTCTGGAAACAAATGCTTGAAAAATTAATTTTCTTTTTACCTCATACGGCTCATTGTGTGTTCGTTTATTCTCACTGTAATGTTATTATTATTTTACATATAACGTGCTGATTTTTGTATAAAACAATAACAGCAGACAGGCTGCAGGAACACAAGCACACCACCCTTACAGTTTCTAATTCAAATGAGTCAAGAAGCATGAAGTGAAGCCTGAATTGAGGTCAGGTGACTTACTCTCAGAGCAAAGTGTAATTCCCACTACGGTCTTTCCCAATAACTTCTCAGAGCTAATCGTGTCTTGGACTTGTTCTTGAGACTTTATAGGAAGTGCTCTCACAGGAAGTGCTTTTACATGCTCGCCGCATAATTATAGCAACATGTTGAGAAAATGCTTCAGTACGCATGCACTGCGCCATCAACGACTCACAAAACGACCAACACCAATAACAGCACAGAGGAAAAAACAAGGAGCAAATGAGCAGAAGCGCAGAGCTTCCTATGTCTGGAATATTGAAATAATAACCAGGTCTTGCTTTGGGAAAATCACAGATATTAAATCAAAGAGAATATGACTGTTGAATCATTGGCTGTGATACTATGTGTGTGTTGTGTGGCTTCAAATCCAGCTCAAGTGTATGATCTGTTGAATAGTGAAAAGATGAAAGGATGGACTCTCTCTCTCTCTCTCTCTCTAATCTCTCTCTCTCTCTCTCTCTCTCTCTCTCTCTTTTTTCTTTCAGGAAGTATCGATGGATGGACGCCGCAGGATTTAACCAATCTTTGTTTCCTTATCTGATTCTGTGGGTTAAAACCTTGGCCTGAAAGCTTGGAGAGCATAAATGAGCATCATACTTCTTTCCTGTATTTCCTTTAACCTGAACAGCACTCATTCTCACTCGATTCACAGATTCACTCGATTCATTCGATTCACTGATTCACGATGCCTTTCTTAAAATTTCTCTCACGTTGCATACAAAGTTGAAGCTTCTAGCTTGAAAAGAGGAGGAGGGGGGTCAGTTGTCAGCCCTCCCACACACACACACACACACACACACACTCTCTCTCTCTCTCTCTCTCTCTCTCTCTCTCTCTCTCCAGGTCTAGCCAAATCCGAGATCCTTTTCTTTTCTCCCCAACTTATTGCACGCGCATGAATTATACATTATGCCCTCTCTCTCTCTCTCTCTCTCTCTCTCTCTCTCTCTTCTTTTTTATTACACTCATCATCATCATCATTACTTTTTCCCCCTCAATCCCCAGTCACCTCCTCGTGCTTATATCTAAATCTCACTACATTGCTAATTGCAGAAGTGTCTGCTCTTTTTCTTTAACATTACCGGAGTCGGTATTGACCACTTGACGCATCGCGAGCTCCTTACCGATGTGAATGATGGAGTCCGCTCGCGCGCCGTCGCACCGCAGCATACCGAACGCGACGCAGATCACCAGCAGCAGTTCCATGTCCGCTCCTCTCCGCTCGCGCGCCGCGCATCCACGCGTTCCTTGCGTTTTCTCCTCCTTCACGCGCTCGCACTCGTTCGGTTTGCAGTATGTATATATATTTATTTATTTATTTATATTTATTATTATTATTATTAGTTTAATCCTTAATCGTAGTGTCCAGGGATTGCAAATAAAAGAACATTTGAAAAAAATAAAAAAATAAAAAACTGTAATGCGCGCAGTCCAGGCTCCCGTTCACCGCAGGTCTCGCGCCGAATCTGAGAGGCATGAACGAGCTGCAAACGGAGAAGGAGGAGGAGGAGGGCTGCTCTCTCTCTCTCTCTCTCTCTCTCTCTCTCTCTCTCTCTCTCTCTCTCTCTCTCTCTCTCTCTCTCTCTCTCCCTCTCTCCGTCGTGCCACGTGACTGCGGAGGAGCTCTAATGCGGAGAAGCGGAGCCGCGCGCGGAGAGACGGAGCCCGGAGTCGGTGACACGGAGATGGGTGATGCTGCGCGCGAGGATGGAGGCGTGAGGCACGCTCGTCTAGGAGTGTGTGTGTGCGTGCGTGCGTGTGTGTGTGCGTGTGCATGAGACACCTACGCCGGTTTCCCGGTCCAGCTTCAGGCAGTAAACTTTTTTTTTAGTGGCTAACAGGATGCTAAGGTGTTGATCCAAAAAAAAAAAGTGTGAAAAAAAGGAAAGGGGGAAAAAAAGGAAAATATTTTCATCAAACAAACTAGAAACGAGTAGCGCGTGAAAGGATGTCAGGATGGCACTCGAGGACACGTCGCGCGCATCTCAGAGGACGGAAACGGGACTTGAGGGACTGATAACGAAAAGGACACTGATCCGGAGTGTGTGTGTGTGTGTGTGTGTGTGTGTGTGTGTGTGTGTGTGTGTGTGTGTGTGTGTGTGTGTGTGTGTGTGTGTGTGTGTGTGCGTGTTACCCAGTTATGTTGCAGTCACATTATTCATCTAACATTACGCTTTTTTTTAACGCTATTACGTGTTATAGCTGTTTATAGATTGCACTTATAGACTATAAAGATGATTAGACGTAAAAGTGAATATTTACTGATGACGCATGGAAGATAGAAGTGTGTGATGATCAGCGCCTGGTGCTTCTGCACGGACCTGAAGACGGAGCCTAAAGTCACATGATAATACTCTTACTCTTACAATTAAAGGATATTTCTTGCAGGCTCGTGCGAAACCGGAAATGTCCCTTAATTGTTTGGCTAAGTGTATTAAGCGCGCGGGAAGGTGGAGAGCTCGTGGATGACAATGAGAAGAAACTAGAAATCAAGAAGCTTAGGAATAAATCACTGCTGTGGGCGCATATACAGTGCAAGCAGTTAGTATCTTAGGACTGATGGATTTGTCTACATGTTTTATTTCTGTATGTTTTTGATTTGAATAATTTTTCCTAGTTTTTTGTGATGCATGAAATGAGTTCGGATCTCTGTGTGTTGCATCTCGAGCCAGGAAGTCATGATGATGAGGATGCAAAAGGATGTGATTCATTATTTGATTGATTGATTGATTGATTGATTGATTGATTGATTGATTGAAATACTGTGATTCCAGTCTCGGATAAAATTGATGATGGTGGTTTGTTGGTGAGAGTGCAGGATTAGTAAAGATTTACAGGAGCATAAATATTGGCACTGGACAATCATTGAGCTGAAGTGCAGAGATGGACAGATGAGAGGATGAAGATCCACAGGCTGTGATGTGAAGTGAAAGTGCGCCGCTGCTGGACTCAGCCGGGATTTTTTTCCAGAAGTGAGGAGGGGGAAAAAATCTCACATGCATGTCACGTATGATGATGCAATTTTAACGCGTGATGCTGGGAGTAATGTGCGATGGCATGCACGTGAAAGGGCATGTTTTCAACATGTTTATTGTGAACTACATGTGATGAATAAAATATGCATGTGCAGATATATGAATGACAAAGAGCCAAAAAAAAAGTCACGTGTGAAAATAAACAGTTGAACTCAAGTGTTTCTTTTGTACGAATTAATGACTTGCAGAAAAACAAATCGTGCATGTGAGTGAAGATGTGAATCCAGAAAATGCATGTGAGTAATGTGCTAAACTTGAAACTTCTGTGAAAATAAATATAAAAATCCTATGGAAATAAATTAATTAATTAAAATGATAAATAGATCAATGAAAAAATAATAATAATAACAATAATAATAATAATAATAATAATAATAATAATAATAATAATAATAATAATAATAATAATAATAAAAAGTAATGGTTTAAAAATTAATATGAGAATGTAAATGATTGACTTGAAATAAACAAAAGTTTAAAAATAACAAGAATTAATCAATTGTTTGTAAATTAATTACCGATCAAATTTTAATTATGCGACAAAAAAGGTGAGTAAAAAAAAAATAAAAATGCATGTACTAATATGTGAAATGTCCATGCCCACAACGTGTCATTGTGGCCATAATGTGATAAAGTGTGTAGATCTCTGATTCTGATTCTGATTCTGATTCTGATGCTTTTCTGTCTTCAGAAATTCCAGAAAAATTTAATTGTTAATGATCCTGTGGATGATCCACGACTGTCAGAAATTAAATGATAAAAGTATTGTTTGTTTTAATATGTGGTAAAATTAACAACTCATATTAATTTTATAGTCAAATGCTATAATATAAATACAATAAAAAGTTCTTAGACAGTATAGTTATTAGTTGCCCTGACTGTCTGCTTGAGTTGAATCAGTTTAATCTTAATCTCAATAACTCAAAAACACTCATGATTATTATCCAGAGATTTGTTGTACATATTTAACTAATGAAATTAAAATGTGAAGTGTATTTGAAGTGCCTTATAGACAAAGGGTCCTTCTCTTGTGTAAATATCAACAGGTGTGAACGCTGCATGCAAGCTCATAATTGAAAGTATTAGTGTTGGTGTGTGTGTGTGTGTGTGTGTGTGTGTGTGTGTGTGTGTGTGTGTGTGTGTGTGTGTGTGTGTGTGTGTATGTGTGTGTGTGTGTGCAACTTAACACACACCAAATAATCCTAACTACTGCTCTAACACCAGTTTTAAATAAACAGAGCAACATTCGTTTCCTTCCACGTAAGACACGTTGAGATGACCACAGACTCATCAATATAAGAGCAGATTTTGGGAGATTTGGGAGAGGGAATTCTACCACCCTCACCACTGTAGAATTCATCTGAGGATGTCAAAAGTGAAAAATGGTACGCTAAAAGGATACACCAAATAGCTGTTTGAAAAAAGAAAAGAGAAAGGAAGAAATGGAAAATGATTACCAGAAGACTGTCACTTCGACCTCCCTCTGGTCACATCATACATCACAGCTCACTAACATCATTATCCTTTTCATATAATTTAATAAAACAGCTTATGACTAGGTTTTATTAACTCCATCACACCATCTGTCCATTTTCCAGCATCATGGTAATGTGAAATCCAGTGCAGAAGGAGACGCTGGACCCTGAATGCAATGCAGCGATATGACGCTGTTGAGACTCATTCTCAGTTAGTTAGTGATGTATCAGAAAAACATTGATTACACAGAATATAGAAAAAAGCAGCATTGTTTAGTCTCACGTAGCTGTAAACAATAGACATTTGGGTTTGATGAACATGAAACGATTGATCAGCATTTTAGTTTTCCTTTCCGAAGATTTACATCACCTTAGAACATGGCACCTTTTGTTTAAACCCACATGTATCTCAAGTGATCAAAAGTACAGAAGCATGTGAGTGACAGGTGTTTGTTGGTGTCCAGGTTTGTCCTGTTGGATTGATAGTTTTAACAGTTAACAGTTTTGAATGTTTACTCAGGGTCTGAGTACCTGGGTTTCACGATGAAGAACCATGTTAAAGCTGAGAAACGAGACAAACTCCATCAGAGCCACTGCACAAACACTGAGCATAGACAATATAACAATGAGGGCTGTTCATGTCTGCTTCTGGAACATTCTCTCTAGTCTTTCTCCATGACGAAGTTCCTCCTGATTAGAGTGGATGCATTTCTCTCAGAAGTCTGAGAATTTACAGAGAAATGCATCCACTCTAATCAGGAGGAACTTCGTCATGGAGAAATAGAGGGAACGTTCTCGCTAGTCTTTCCTGATGACGGAGCTCAAAATGGTAGCAGCAGAATGAATTCAGAATTCTGAGAATTTACAGAGAAATGCATCCACTCTAATCAGGAGGAACCTCGTCATGGAGAAAGACAATGATTCAAAACACACACTGACACTCAACACAGGACTTCATCAGGAGGAAAGTGGACTGGAAGTCAATCAGCAGACCTGAACCCAACTGAGCAACATTTTACCTCCTGAAGAGGAGAAACACAACACAACAACCGAAATAAACTGAACGTCTTGAAGACTGATGCAGTTTTTACAAGAGAAATCCAAACAAATATTAAATGTTAATTACTTCTGTGCCCATTTGCTCTACTGTTTGGGTGGATGGATCCTAGGTATCAGGTGCTAAGCTGTTTAACGCATTCATATGTAAATCTCAGAAACAGAAAGCCAAAGTTCCAATCATCTCACTTCTATTTTAACTCCAAATCAAACCCAAATGTCTTCAGTGTAAAGAACAAACAAAACAACAAGGTTTGCTGATCTAATACTTTCAGGAATTATAGCAAATCACATGGCAAATAAATGAGCACTTTTGTAAAGAAGAAATAAAACAATAAAACACATGCTAGAAGAGATGTTCAACATGTTTTTTTTCCCCCTAAAGGCTCTTTAACCTCTAACAAACACAGAAAAAAGAAGAAATGGGACGACACTGTAAACATGTGCTTACAATGCACCAGGCACATACGTCAGGGAACAAAAACAGCATAACAGCTTCAGTATAGGTAAAAAAAAAGATAGATCGAGAGGACAGAGATAGAGATAGAGAAGACAGAGATAAAGAAGAGAGAGAGAGAGAGAGAGAGAGAGAGAGAGAGAGAGAGAGAGAGAGAGAGAGAGAGAGACTGCTAGAGGACGATCACCTATACCCAAGAAGGAAAGTGTCCTGAGGATACTAGAACCAACAAAAACCGAGTCAGGAAAAGAAGTCCAAAAGATATCTTAATATTTTACGATAAATACATTCAGAAATTTTCTCTAGCTTATTTTTTACACTTCTGGGATGAACAAAGGACATCTTTCTGATTCCAGCAGCAGCATTTTTAAGTTCTGAAGCAAAGGTGAGTCTTGGGCATGCTTCTGGAATTTGGAATGAATAATATTAATGAATAATAAAAAAAAAACAAGACAAATATTGCCCCAATGTTGACTACAGGAATATCTAAGAATGTACTGTATATATTATATATCATGTAGTTTAGCAGCTAAACTATTGGGTATGAAGTATGAGGTATGAGGTGTAAAGGATGAGATATAAGGCGATGTATAAAGTATGCGTATGACATGTAAATATATGAAGTAGCAGTGGTAACAGGCTTAAAGGAATTCCTATTGACTTCTCCACAACCTTTCTCTCACTGTATGGTCATGCTCTGTTACTGAATCATCTCCAGATCCTTCACAAAAACAGTCCAGACAAAGAGCTTCAGCAAAGAACAGCACATAACAAGGAACACCTGTGAGTGCTGTCAAGAGCTCATTACACTGCAAACAGAAAGGCTACATTTATAAAGAAAAGCAGAAAGGAAAGCAATGTACATATCCACCAAGTACACATCCACCAATTATACACCCATTAATTACACCTCCACCATTTACATGACTATCAATTATACATCCACCAAGTACACATCCACCAATTATACACCCATTAATTACACGTCCACCATTTACATGACTATCAATTATACATCCACCAAGTACACATCCACCAATTATACACCCATTAATTACACCTCCACCATTTACACCTCCACCATTTACATGACTATCAATTATACATCCACCAAATACACATCCACCAATTATACACCCATTAATTACACCTCCACCATTTACACCTCCACCATTTACATGACTATCAATTATACATCCACCAAATACACATCCACCAATTACACGTCCACCAAGTACACGTCCTCCAATTACACTTCCACCCATTACATGTCCACCAAGTACGTCAATAAACATCCACCAATTGCACTTCCAAAAAGTACACATCCACCATGTACATCTACCAATTACACCTCCACCAAGTACAAGTTCACCAAGAACATTTTCACCAATTACACCTCCACGAATTACGTGTCCTCCGATTTCCATCAAGTACTTGTCCACCAATTGCAACTCTACCAAGTGTATGTACACCAAGTACACATCCACCAAGTACTTTGTGTTGACTGGCTACACAAACACACACAAGTCATGATGCTGAGTACAATTAGACAGGAGGAAATTGTCTCCAAACTGTGGAGCTGCATTAGAGACTCAGGTTGCAGGTTCAGTGACCCGTGGGGAAAAACATGATTTATTCGGGAAGCTGTGGACCAAGAAGTGTTAGTAATAGCTTTTCACTCACCTGAACATAGTATTGGTGAAGTACAGAGTCACTGAAAAACAAATGCATTGTCCATTAGGCATGAGTAATTTATTAGGACCTCATTAAATCCCTTTGAAGTTATAATAACAAAGCATCACTTCTGCTCACTGACTCACTCCTTCTGTGTCTCTATCTGTGAAACAGCCTCATGTTCAACTGAAAATTAGTGCAGGATGTTTGATTTATTGGTTAATTGCTACCAAATGAAAACAATAATTAAAAAACAATCAATTAAAAATAATTGAAGGCTGAAAGATTTTCAAAATCAATCCACAGATCCACACAAATGTGTGATTATAAACTCGATGATGACATGGCATTGGCTTGTGCTCTGCAGTCAACTTGACCGTCAATACAACACAGTATTAACATTCTTATCCTGAAGAGAGAACAAAATTAGAAACTAGAGTCATAAATATTCTTGATAACAAGAAATGGTATGATTTAAGAGGTGAAAGGCTATGTGGCCAATACACATGTGTACACGTGACGTTACACTATGTGGATGGGTCTGAAAGAAGTAAAATAGTCGGTTATGTACTCTGTTACTCTGCTTGACTGCAGGACCTAAAGCCAGTCAGAGAATGAACTATACGTAGCAGATGCCTTTTATAGGCTCCAACCATGAGGTGATTATTTTCCTAGTGTTGAAATCCTGGCATTTCTCCTTTCTCACGTAGAACCATGTTGCTTTTTTTGGTATTATAAATATTAGTAGCTCTGTATTTCAGATCTATATGTTATGATATTTCACCCATTATTGTTAAATAGTGGTCCATTAGATCTGTGAGGCACAGATGATTAAAGCAACACCACATTCTTTAGGCACTCAAACTAATGGAACACAATAAGCATCTAGCTCGGTTTCTGGAAGTGAATTGAGTGAATTTAACGCATCCTACAGCTTGTACAGAAGATTTGAGTCAATGTTTACTACATTTCCTGCTAGTCACTCTAGTATTCGTAAAAAAAACAGCAGCATGATTATAATATTAATTCCACGATGCTGCTTTTATTTCTTTGCCCTTTGAAAACACACAAATGGGCACTTTCACTTCTTGTTTGCGTCGTTTTTAAATTAATTCCAGTTATTGTTCAAACCCATGGCCTCCATTAATGTAGCAAATGGCTTGGGTATATCACAGCTGTGGTTGCCATATGTGAAGCAAAACAAACTGTCCTTTCCTCTTACAGACTGTCAGCTACTGCTAACACCACAGAAGCCGCAGAACGTAAAAAACATGAGCGCTACTCTTATGACTGATGAATACACACCAGTGTAGTCATTTAAGGAAATCCTTTAATCATCCAGTCACTTCAACTTAGCGTCCAATCAGGTTCATCATGCTAGAAAAACTATCATGCTAATTTATCATCAGCTCTGATCTTCTCATGCTACACATCGTATTTAGAGCTTTTAGCTATCTGTGTGTGTGTGTGTGTGTGTGTGTGTGTGTGTGTGTGTGTGTGTGTGTGTGTGTGTGTGTGTGTGTGTGTGTGTGTGTGTGTGTGTGTGTAAAGAGTGTACACAATCCTCCAGAGTGTGGAGAGTAAATTAAGGCTGGTGTACAATGAGGTGCCTCCATTTAATTTAAAAAGCAGTTGAGGTGAGGTTTGGTAAGATTTGCTAACATTAACTGACAATGTTTTTTTTTTGCTAATACCAGGATGTGATAATGTTATGTAATGGTAAAATTTCTTCAGGGAATCATTATGATATATAGGACGTACAGTATCGTTCTTTCTTGACTGACAGAGTTAATAGATTTTAAGGTATTAGGTTAGTCATTCTGGTTAGCACGGTGAGTTAATGTAGTCTTTGTATGGTCTAAACATCAACAACAGTGTGGCAATTTTTGGCTGAGGGTATTGTGTAATTGTGAAGTTGTAGGTCCAGTGTATACAGCACCAGGTGCTAGCTAAATGTTTCAACAACTATGGCTAGCATAAGTGAAATTACAAGATAGTATAGACAACTATTCAGCACACTGGGCAGATGTATCAGGAGGACGTCAGCGTGGTTGTCACTGTATGTTCAGCTGTTCACTGAAGAATGCTTCGTGCTCTTCCTTCGTGCTCCATCAAGGCCAAATACATTACAGTGTCAGGGTCCCTGTGTTCTATATTTTTAAAGCTTTTTTATGCTTTTGCAAGCTCTAAAGATGTATTTTTACCTTCCGATGGAAATCATATTGGCTGTAGTCATTATGCACACCCACTCCCTCTTCCCAGAGATTCAAAATAGCTCCCTGGTGCCACACGAGAGAAACCAAATGCAAATGTGTGAAACTTTGTTCTCCAGTGACAAATTACATTCATCATCTCTGCCACAGGCCGCTGCCAATCCACCACTAACGCCAAATACAGTAGGAGCAAGACTCAGTATAAAAGCCTTCCTGATGTTTTCATGTGATTCAGAATAAACCTCCAATGAAATGAATTGTGTTCTTAAAATTACACCAAGCCCAATTCCCTCAGAAACACTCATTAGTGTCATGGTATTTTTATTTCAAGTGGATGATAAAAGAAGTATATGTTGTTATTAAATCCTGAAATGCATGTGGAATGCAAATGACCATCGTTTTCAAATTTATATTGTCGCATTTTATTTAAAAATGCACAAAGCAGTAAAATTCCAACAGGTTTATTCACATACAATATAATAAAATACAAATCTGGGAAATTTTTTAAAATGTATTTTTTAATCAGAAATATATAATCAAATCGATTTAAATCAACAAAATATCATAACCTTATGCATTGGACTTTTTCCAGTTAAAGATATATTAAAATTTATCTATAAAAAAATGAAAAGGTACATGCATATCTAAAAAATCACTGGAATAAAGAAAAAATAGGAATAAAAATAGGAATTTGACTGTAGCAGAGAGATAAGACTTAGGACAGAGGTAGATTCAATGTTTTAATACAAATCTTGGCAAACAAAATAGAAACATGATCCAGGATCAAAGTCATTATGCGGGTTAGAAACTCGGTCGATATCATAAACAAAACTAAAGAGGAACAGAACAAAGAAAATGTTAAATAAACATCAAGGCATTCAAATAAATCAAAGAGTTTACACAAGCTAGGAATGGCAACATCGCAATGAGCTATTCTAGATGCAGGAAGTGCAGCAGAGATCATCGTCACCAGGGCATTAGCTCAACATCTGCTAGCGCTTCCTGAAAATGGAAAGGGGACGAGTGTCCTGATTGAACTCAGTCTACACAGTAGCCTATGGAATTACATCCGAAAATAGATATTTGTATTAAAACATACAGTAGGTTAAGATACACAAATACACTTGGTGTGATATATTGACAGAAAACATCTAAATTGACAAGAAAAAGTGCTAATAGATGCACTGTGCTAAGTGCTTAATTTCTTCTGGGGAATAATTTATACATGAAGCCCATTATCCTAATTAATTACGTGCTAAAATATACTAAACGATGTTTATCGCAGATTTCATGCAAAGTCTCGATGTGTTTAGCGATTAGCCATGTGCTTGTGTCTCAGATCAGATTATACACGATAGACAGGTTCTGCAAACTAAATAACCCAAAATATCGCCACATCAGCATTGTTTTTTTTTATTTGAGAAATCCTAATTCAAATCAAGAATTAAATTTAATTTCTCACACACACACACACACACACACACACACACACACACACACACACACACACACACGGTCTCATATACAGTCTCGGGTCCTCATTAAGTTGTGTTTGAGTAACTTTCTGGGCTTCATATGAAATAATTAAATGTAAATAACTCTGTGTTGGATCAAGTGCTATTCTCAGAATAATGAGTGTGGAAGCCACTTTATTAGATTAAACTAGTGATCAATGTGATCATTAAATATACTGGACTCATGTTAGATTTATTTCAAAGCTCGCTGTTTTCTCATTCCTTTAGAAGATCATATTAGACCTTTTTTTTTTGTTTGAAACTGTCTCTTGTTTTATGTTACACCATTATTACATTTCACAGCAAAGCTGAAAAAAGCCTCACCTCACAGCGAGTGGCGTCTCATCTTCAATCGGGACACTTTTAAAGCTCTTTTCTTCCTCCTCCGGTGTAAAAACCTGCCTTTATTTGGTCTGTGAGAAAAGACTATATTTGTGTCCTGTATCTTGCGCTTGTGCAGGGGGTTTATAAGTATTGATCTCCAGTCCAATCCTTTAGCCTCGTTCACTATAAAGCCCTCATCATTTCCCAGTGCTCTTGCTCTCTTTGACCTGTAAGCACCTCGTCCTCTACGCAGGCTCAGATTTTGACCTTCATCACTTATTCAATGCCCATTTCTTTTGCTTTGACTTTCACATTTTTGTCTTGAACATATTTACCTTCTCCGCCACAGATAGTGCTCTTGCGTCACATGTTAAAGCATGAGATCATCTTTCTGTAAAACCTCACTGGGTTAACCTTTTTGGAAAGTGAGCATGTTGAAGGATTCAGTGTTTCAGTTCACACAGGAACAGGATCGGTGCAATATGAACTCCTGTATTTCTATACATTTTTTAAGTCATATTTTATGAATGAAGCACTGAGGGTTCTGTATTCTGATCTCCTTTTTACTATTCAAGCGTCACTTTTTTTTATCTCGATCATGACTACACTTTACCCTAACCCCAAACCTCAGACTTCTCATACAGGTTTATTCTCACAAACTCCTACCGCTTTATTTAATTTGTATATAAATTTGTGCACCGTTAAATTATATAAATATTCAAACTCCTGATCCATGACTAATATCTTCCATTTGCTGTGCTTTAGTCTTAACCAGAGATTCCTGTTCTTCTCAGATGGACATCAGCAAAACTCTACAACATTTAGCCTGGGAAATTGATGATAATGATTTTCTCAGAAGACATAAATTACGCATTGTGACCTCGTTATTGGAGGTAATGATATCATATCATCACAGCCAAATACGATGCCAGGGATCTTATCACTATTCAACAAATCTCCAAATGACTTCCTCTACTCTCCTAAGGCTGTTTCTTCATGTTACAGGATTTTCTCTTTTCCTTCTTCTTCTTCTTCTTCTTTGATTATGAGTACCATACATCATCATGTGTGACATATCATCCATCATAATTTGGCCGAAGGACCGGGGCAAGTCTCACACTTTGTGTAAAATTTTGATAACTTTTGCAGGCTTAAGATTTCAGTTTAAAAGCTACTTGCATCGCTCATAAAGACACGTCACTTATCAGCATCAATGCCTATGACACATCACTTATCTCCATCGCTCCCGATGACACGTCACTTATCTCCATCGCTCCCGATAACTCGTCACTTATCACCATCGCTCCACATGACACGTCACATCACCATTGCGCCCGATGACACGTCACTTATCAGCATCAATGCCAATGACACATCATTTATCAGCATCAATGCCAATGACACATCACTTATCAGCATCAATGCCAATGACACATCACTTAACAGCATCAATGCCAATGACACATCACTTATCTCCATCGCCCCCGATGACACGTCACTTATCTCCATCGCTCCCGATAGCACGTCACATATCACCATCGCTCCACATGACACGTCACATCACCAATGCACCCAATGACACGTCACTTATCTCCATAGGTCCCGATAACACGTCACTTATCTCCATCGCTCCCGATAACACATCACTTATCACCATCGCTCCCGATAACACGTCACTTATCACCATCGCTCCACATGACACGTCACATCACCATTGCGCCCGATGACACGTCACTTATCTCCATTGGTCCCGATGGCACGTCACATATCTCCATCTCTCCCGATAACATGTCACTTATCACCATCGCTCCACATGACACGTCACATCACCATTGCGCCCGATGACACGTCACGTATCTCCATCGCTCCCGGTAACGTGTCACATATGTCCATCGCTCCTGATGACACATCACTTATCACCATCACTCCTGATGACACATCACTTATCACCATCACTCCTGATGACACTCCACTTATCACCATCACTCCTGATGACACATCACTTATCACCATCACTCCTGATGACACATCACTTATCACCATCACTCCTGATGACACATCACTTATCACCATCACTCCTGATGACACATCACTTATCACCATCACTCCTAATGACACGCCGCTTATCTCCATCGCTCCCGATAACATGTCAGTAGCACTTTTTACAATTGACATTGACTCAAAGCAGCTTTACAGAAAATAAACATAGAACAAAAGGTTAATATAAAGAATAATAAAGATTAATAGAATGCAAAATTCAAGATTAATATTAGATAGATTTAGTTCACAATGTGTTTGTATTTATCCCCAATGAGCAAGTCTGAGGTGACTCTGGCAGCAGTGGCAATTAAAAACTCCCTTAGACGGTAAAGGAAACCTTGATAGGAACCAGACTCAAAGGGGAACCCATCCACATTTGGGTGACACTGGAGGGTGTTATTATAAATATACAGTCAAACAAATGTTGTATTGATGTAAAAGACCACATGGAGTTCACATCGCCTCTTTAGTACCACAGAGTCTGACTGGAGCTGGTAGATCTCTAGATGCATCAGACTAATTAACAACCATAACTAACACAACATACAGCATACTTCCACAATATGGTATGCTACACACTGCACTCAAACTTCAACAGTTCAACACTGGACTACACACACACACACACACACACACACACACACACACACACACACACACACTGCATTCATACTGCATCTATACACACTAGACTATACACACACACTGCATTTAATTTAATATAACAATCTACCTGACAATACCACAGGACATTTCTGTATCTGTACAGTCTGTTGCACCTTACATGTTACATATATATATATATATATATATATATATATATATATATATATATATATATATATATATATATATATATATATTACATGTATATAATATTTATACTTATATATACATATATATTATTTATATTTATACTTATACATACATATATAATTTATATATAATTAATATAATAATAATTATAATAATATATAATTCATACTGTATATAATGTGTAGTGCATTGTAAATATGTCTATAGTACACTGTGTGTACTGACTATGTATGAGCACATTGCATCTTTTCCACATTTTCCGCATTTCACCTGGTACTAAGCATTTTGCACATTTTTTTGGCCTGTTTGTAAATTGTTCTAATTTCTGTTTCTTAACTACTGTATGTAAATGGTTCTGCAATTTCTGGAGCTCACTCCCAAGAATTTCACTCACCATGGCACATGTGCTGTGGTGATGTGACAATAAAGGTGACTTGACTTGACTTGATTTTCAGAGTCGGCCTCATCTCAGTGGAGGTCCAAAATCTTCATCGCATGGAAGATGATCAAAGCTGGTACAATGTCTGGATGCCTCTGGATGGGTAGAAAGAGAGAAGCAGTGGAGAGGGATTAACATATCTGCTGTTCATAAAATGTGCAAGTCTGATATAATAGTGCACAACATTATGGGATGTATTATGTGCACCCCTGACTAAAGAGATGAGTTTTTAATCTACATTTAAACTGGGAAAGTGTGTCCCGACAACACGTCACTTATCACCATCACTCCTGATGACACGTCACTGATCACTGTTTCTCAGATGACTAATCACTGATCACTATTATAATAAATGCACGAGAAATCACTGTGGACTGAGGGCTGTGTTTTCATTCACCATCTGTCATTCTTGTCATAACTTCACCCCCCAAATGCCCCTTTACACCATGCCATCTTTAAGAGCAGGTCTAAATGTACACCAGATGGAAGCCAGTGCTAAGAGCTGAGGCATGGTTTAACTCATACTACTCATACAGTATCACTAGTGCAAAATTCACACATATCCTCTCAAAGTAGCCACAAAACATATGCAAAGCCACACATTTGACCATCGGATGTGTTCTTGCTAACATTTTGAAGTCTTTTAATATGTGTTTTAATATTTGTGAAGTCTTGCATATTCAGGGGTGCACAATTATGTCTTTGATTATATCAAACCCCTAAAGCTCATTTCAATGCAGGGAGATTCACCAACTGATTCAGGAACTCTGAGTAGGAGTGAGGATGTGGAACCAAAAAGTACAGATAATCATTTCCACTGAGAGGAACAAATAAGCACACCACCATTCCTCCAGTTCATTTATAACCATAACATGAGCTCATTTGCATAAACTTGCTTAAAGGTAAACTCTGATCAGCATTTTTACAGATGCTCTGGTACGATTTTCTCACCGATCATCTGCGCACCTGCAGTCCTGCAGGAGGTTTATAACAATAATAACGACTTTGTTCTCGCTCATCTTACTGACTCAGCTTTGGAGCTTTTCATCATTTGTACTTCAAAAGTAACTGTAACACCTTTAGTTTTACAAAATACACTGTTTATCTGAAGATGTGAACATTGTGAGGAACTGAACACACTGCTTATATAAACTATCATCGGGTTAAACTTTAAGCTCTCTATGTGCTGTGAGATCCCTGAGTCATAACTGTGGCCCTCTGCACGCCGCTTCAAGGGACACTTTCAAATGATCTCATTCATAAAATACAGATATCAGGTAACAATCATTTGATATCAGAAGATATCTTAAACATATGGAAATGTGGTTACTGACTGATGTCATTTTTTACGGTGCCACCTTTACCCTGGTTCAGATTTGGACTCTTAAGTCTGAAGACTGATTATGAAACCTTCCTTTTGTTCCTGCAAGCATGTCCATGCTGATTTGGATGCATCTCGATGGTCAAACTCTTGGAAGAAGCAGCGATGTTTTGGCTTGAAATATTCTGGTACTTGGCAGAATTCATGATCTCATCAATCTTCACAAGAGCTCCTCAATCACCAGCCACAAAACAGCACCCAAACACTGATGATCCTTTGATGGGGCTTTTCCTTATACGCAGCTTCAATTTATCACTTAGTGTACCTTTAATATGATTTCATAATGATCTGACCAAAATACACCAGTTTTCTATTGTCTAAAACAGATGAGCGGCAACTATACACTATACACACATACACACACTCTCCAGTTTCTTGATCATGCAGTTTATACATATCTGCCTTTTTATCTGCTTTGTTAATATTGATTACATGCAGGACATCAATTAAATACAATTTATATGTGTAGCGCTTTAGACAATTGACATTGTCTCGATGCAGATTTACAGAAGTATAGAAACAGAATAAAAGTTGTAAAGTTTAAAATTCAGTTACTATTTAGCTCTAACATCCCTAATGAGTAAGCCTGGGGTGGTGGTGGTGGTGGTATAAAAAAAAAAACTCCTTGAGATGATATGAGGAAGAAACCTTGAGAGGAACCAGGCTTAGAAGGAAACCCATCCTCATTTGGGTGAACACTGGACAGGAAATGATGTCAATGTAAATAATGTCCTTTCTACAAAAGTTTTTAGAATTGTGCAACCAAGAGCTCCTGAGGAACATTATTGCTGACTTAACACTAATTCCTTCCTGCCAAAGTCATTAAACGTTTACTGATGAAGACCTGAGCACAAAGCTGATCAATGCAATATCAATTCAAAGATAGTGTGAGAGTCTCCAATTGGTTCTATCCTCAGTAATCCAATGGCTCACAGGGCTGCCCATGCAGATATAGCCCAGTACACCACCAAGCGGCAAGACTCCAACCAGGTGTAGAGGGTCAGGATGGATCAAGTAGGTCCAGAAAGAAGAACTGGTAACTCATTAGTGTGTGAGTTGTCAGCTGTCTTTCTCGGCATCACTGAGGGAAAACTAACAGGATTTTGCATGTGTGTAATCTCACATTTGAGACAGTTTGGTAAAACCCATTGGATGTCACTCTGCCTGATTTCCAGCAAACTGACAAAAAAAAAACTAAAACTCTGACTTAAAAAAATGAAACAAATAAATTGTTGCTTTCTACCTTTAAAATACTTTAAGACATTTTAGAAATATATAAATATATTCAAAATGAACATGGCCGTGTTTAAAGCAACAGTCAATCAGTCAATCAGTCAATCAATCAGTATGAACACAGCTGTGTTAGGGGTTTATTTTTCATGTAGACTGATTGTATCCCTATAAAAAAAAAACTTTCCCTATAATTGATGGCTCCCCGAGCTGAATTAGTGCACTGCGGGTTAAATGATATTTTTCATGCATAATTTACACAGCTTTCTCCTGGGTCTGCCAGGAAAGAGTGCATCTCCCTCCTAAAATAAGATCTGAGTGATATCAGTGAGCAGCTTGCATTAAGACAATCAGAGCTTGCAGGGACGTGATATTTCAAGAGCTATTAGGGTAAGTCCACTAAAAGTTTTCCATTGAAGAGATGAGACGCTAATTAAATGATGGCGCTACAACAGTGATGGAGCACTTTATGTGCAGCCGTGATGGGGAACACGAAAGAGCCGAGTCTCTCCTGACTCTCAGACCTCACCTTGGAGACTTCAGTGCTTCAGTGTATTACAGCAGCTCTGTAACCTGCAGAAATTACAGAGCATCAGAACTAAACTTCATTTCATTTCTAAATATATTTATTTTAATGAAGCTTCAATGTGTAAATTTGCATATTTCATAAAACAAAAAATAGTCTTTCTTTCATGTTTGAATTAAAATAGATTCATATACGCAGTCTATTACAGAACAGCTTGTTTCTTTGTCATTTAATCAATGGAACAACACGAGCTGTTATTAAAACGTTTCTTGGGAAATTCCTCTGTGAGAATTGTACAAGTTTAATGTGGTTTAATGTTTCAACACAAAAGGAAACATTACGTAGGCTTAAGCTTAAGGCTCAAAGGTATGACATTACACCAGATTAGATGATGTGGACGTGACGAAGCTCGAATCGGACGTAGATTCATTAGAGCAACATAGAAACATTAGAGTTACTATATTGCTACGTACAGCTCATGCTATTGCTGATGTGGAAGAATTTGTCACTGGCATTCTGGATTGTGATTGGTCACAAGGTGTTGATTAGTTCTCTATAGCAACAGCTCTGACAGTAGTGCCGTTTCCATAGTAACAGCTCAGTGTTAGAGTCTCTCCAACAGGGGAAAAGTCTTCAGGCTAGAGCAGGTCATGTGTTTTCTTTGGGGTTTTTGTCTTAATACCTTCAATACAGAGAGAGAGAGAGAGGGAGAGAGAGAGAGAGAGAGAGGGAGAGAAAGAGAGACAAACGGAATTGAGGGAATGACGGGGTTGAGTATCTGTAAATGGATAAAAATTACAAAAAAACAGCATGTGGTGCTGTAATGGATAAAAAATGTTATAATTGGAATACTGCTGTGAAATTTTAAAAAAATGGAACAAAACAAATAAATAAAAGAAATAAACTTCTCGAGAACGTGCTGTTATAGGAAAACAATCAGTAAGTCTGCTTCCTCACACCATCCTCTCTTTCTTATTGTCGTTGATCATTTTCCAGCATCACATGGAGTATTGTCTTTACTTCAGAGCTGATTTCAGGATTGTGAGGGAATAAAAGAGAGAACGGATTTTTGGTTAAACCTGTAGCTCTGAGCTAATCACCAGTAAACTCTGGCTTATCTGGGCGAGATAATAATGCGGCAGAGCTCCTGCTCCCCTAATCAAATTCTCACTCTTGCTTTTTGATTATGCGTCGAGCCTGTGTGGAGAGCAGGGATGTAACCGAATATGAATACATTATTCAGAAGGAACAAATAATGTATTCTGAACAGATCCGAACCGGAGGCGCGCTATTCTCCTCTGGTGTTTGTTTGCTTAGGTTACTATACTAGTTTGTTTATTTGCTAGGAAATAAGCAGGTACAAATAAAAATAGTTAACAGGATTAGTGGGATTTAAGAAACACCCCTTGTGGAGACCACACCCAATTTAGCTTTAAACCTGAATCTAGCACATTTGGATGGATCTGAACATATAAAAAGAGAAGATGTGTGTGGTGTGTGTGGTGTATGATGTGTATCTTGTGTAAACGTGGTCAGTGGTGCGGTAGTTGAGCAGAAATCCAGTCTGACTCTTATTCAGGTCATTGCGCTGAATGAGGAAGGTGAGAATACACTGCATCACTGTTCAAGTGTTGGGGTGAAATGAAATCTGTCTCCACTTCTGTTCAGTGTGAACATTAAATCCTGATTCCAGATATCAAGGAAACAGGCAGCTCTCAGGAGGATGAAGAGTTTTTCTTTCTCTCTCGCTTTGGCAGTGGCTCTCTCGCCTGCCGTGATGGTCACCAGGAAGCTGTCTCTTTCTCTGAAGAGCACACATTCATTACCACATGACAGAATATGGCCTTCCCTCATGTTTCTCTGCAGAAATTCAGAGAGTCCATTAATTGTGTGCCAGGAATTATTTCGAAGGCCGTGCATTAAAGACTGATTTGCTGAATCCACCACAGATTTCTTAAGACATCAAAAACTATCCCACTTCCTTTGAGGATGGTCCAGATGATCAAGATCTAAATACCCTTTTCACCATCTGTATTGCTTTTTAGCTCTTAATGTTCTGGACATTTGTCTACAGTAGACCTACAGAACACTACATGTACAAATATATTGCTTCTGGGAAAGTGATAAGCGAATATACCCCACCACCTGGGGGTGTGTCCAGTTCCCTTTTCCAGCTGAGAATAAACAGAGTGAGTTTATTGTTTTGAAAAAGGGGCCAGAGTGTTTGTGGAGTGTTTTACTTGGTGGAACGCTGCTTCCACAGATTGATGGAGAATTCATGTGAAGAAGAAAAGCATGATGGGCTGATGAGGTCTGTTTTTACTGTCTATTTTGACTTTATTGTCATTACACATGTACAAGTACAAGGCAAAGAAATGCAGTTTGGCATCTATCCAGAATTGCAATAAGCAGCAAGTGCAAGATGTACAGTATTTATAATATGAGCATTTACAGTATGAACAGGATAAAATACAGATAAATATGCTATTGACAAGATATACAGGTTGGGTGCTATAGACATAATTATACAGGGTGTTATATATTATGTATTATATTAATGTAATATACAGGGGTCAGGGTTGGGCGGTCATCGCGAGGCAGAGTTCAGTAATGAGACAGCCCTAGGGATAAAGCTGTTCCACAGTATGCTGGTTTTTGACTGGAGGCTTCTGAAGCACCTACTAGAGAGAAGAGGGACAAACAGTCTATAGGCAATGTGGCAGGAGACTTTAAATATGCTGTACGCTCGACGCAGGCAGCATTTCCGCTGGAGAGACACTGAGCCCCGCAATACACTCGCGTCTCCATCTTGGTCATCTCTTTGACAGTACAACTGTCACGCACATTACACAACGAAAAAACAGATCATAATTCCTAATGAACAAAAATATAATGAGTCTAACGTATTTATTGTCTTCAAGAAGTAAAAAAATGCAGCAAAGTAACCAAAAACGCAGTCTCTTGCGTTAGACCGCTTAACAAAATTTAGAAAGGTTAAATGCTGAAAAATGAATTGAACAAGGGCTAAATGTCACCTCAAGCATGTAATCACCCAATTAACACAAAAACCGGCTTTTATAAATCCTTGAACAAAAAAATCCTTAGTCTTTGGAAATATGAAAGATCTGTTCTCTTGATTGAGTCTACACTCCCTCCTGTGCCAGTACGATATAATCTACATTCTCTGTGTAAATACTGGTTTAAATATATTTCATTATTATATTTAAGTATTATTATTGTTTTTTTTAATAAACTCGATTCCATCTGAATATCTCGATTTCTTCATCTTCATCCAGTCAGTGACTTTGGGCTCAGATTAGTGTCTGATCAGTTCCTCAGTGTATAAAAAATAATAATCATGTGCTCTGAGCTTCTCTCGAGGTGAGTTATGCAAATTTGTAAATACGTCTTGTTTATTTTTTTTATACATTTATTTTCACAATTTATGCTATAGACTGCTGGAGGATTCACAGAGTGAGAATAAAGTGCAACACACTGGCTAACTGGCTAAATGTTTTCCTTGCTAACACCAGGTTAGCATGTATTCCAGTGGTTAGTTACATAGATTAGCTAGACAGTAAGTAAGTAAATTTTACCTAACGGTAAATATGAGATTTTACAGGATGTTTATTTGAGTAGTGTTTGTGTAACATAGCATTTTAGAGCATTTTAGATGTGCAGTTTAGAGTCTGAGCTGCAAAACAACAGGGACTGAAGGATTTTTGTAGCCGCTTCAGAATGAAGATCATCGAAAAGTTTATACAGTATGATTATTTTTTTTATCAGGGAAAAATGGTTACTTTTTGTTTACAATAAACAAACAAACAAACAAACAAATAAATAAGTTGGGGGGGCTTCACCTGAGAACATTTCGGGCTTCTAAAGCACTATTCGGACAGGACTAGTTTTACGTGGGGACGTGGAGTGATGCAATTTTACGTCAGGACGTCTGTAATATTAATTGGCCTATTCGCACGGGACAAGACATCTCAGTAAAACTAGCAGAAGTGGGAGGGGTAACTAGCTTTACGCACCACAGTAACCTGTCATGTGCGTATGATGTTGCTTCTTGTTTCAAGCGCCTCCATGCTTGCAAAACGCGCCAAAAACTACTTTTAAACAGCAAATGATGGAATTTTACCGTACATATTTACAGCGGGTCTTTTCAGACGGGATTAGTATTACCTGAGGTAATTTTTCCGGACCTTTTTACAGAAGGTAAAAGTCGCCGTAATCTTTACTGACATTGACCTAAAACTAGTCCCGTCCGAATAGTGCTTAAGACTTTAACATGTTATCAATCTTTTCATTTTCATGATTGCTGGCTGGTTTCCTGTTTCACTTTCCAGAGTTTTACCTTCCTGTCTGGTTGTCTGCCATTTTGGTTTGAATAAATCTATAAATCTTGTACTGTCATTAAAATTCCCACAACCTTCTTGGAGGAAAGTGGTTCCTTTTCCATCCTTAAGATGTTTCTCTTTTCATCTTATTTGTGGAGACATGAAATTAATGGACTGAAATTCATCTAACCGACAAACACACACAAACAGTGTTGTCTGTTCATACAGCATTATAAGAAATCCGTGACTCAGACTCACACCAGCACAGATGATGCTGGAGGTTGAATATTTTTAATAAAACAGAACATCAGAACACACCGGTGCTGTAATTCTCCAAACAGCAGACCACAAGGCTCAGAATCTCTCCATTAGACTCCTTTAATGAGCTGTGTAATCACAGATAAAGTCACTGTCAGTGAATACAAAGGACTCAGCAAGTGTGTGAAGATTTCTGAAGCTCTCACCTCCGCAGGAGAACATGTTCGACTACGTTCGGTATCCGCTGTAGACGTGCAAATTCAGTTGGCAGAGACAATCACATCCTCTTTTGCATTTCGTCAGTTCGCTCTAGAAAAAAATCATTTGTATGCAGCTAGCTAATATTTTTATGAGATTTTATATATATATATATATATATATATATATATATATATATATGTAATAAGTCTGTCTGTGTTTTTGCCCTGTTTCTGTCTGCTGTCTTGCCCTGCTGTTAATTGTTGGCCCGCCCACTCATTTGTTACCATGGACACTAATTGCACTCAATCTCTTCCCCAGGTGTTTTGTCTTTGTCTCTGATTGTCTCCGCTTTGTGATTGGTTCCTGTTTACTATATCTACTCTGTTTGTTCACTTCCCTGGTGTTAGTCGTTGTTGGTATGTGGTGTGTTCATGTCCATGTTCCCTGTTTTGTTCCGTGTTCTGCCTTGTGTTGCCTGCCTGTTCATTTGTGTTTTGGATTAAAACTTTAAACTGCATTTGGATCCTCACTCACCTTTGTCTCACCGTGTCTAACCGTGACAATATACATATATATAGAGTTTGTTATTCTACCAGCAGATTATCTGCTTCTTTCTAGAAAAGTCTAGAAATTTCCAGCTAGAAATGACTGCAATTATAAAAAATAATTGCCTAAAGATTTATCATTATTAATAATGATCATAATAATAATATATTTGGTTTATTACAATCTTATAATAAATTTTTGATTATATAAATTATGTCTTGATTTTTTTTATTCCTTAATCAGATCAGAGAACAGAAATGAACTGAATAAACAATGATAACGTCTCTTTCTGACTGAGCGTCTCTCACCCTGAACCTGACTGAAACATGATTAAACATCAGTCACACCACGTTATTAAAGTTTCCTGTTCATAGCATCTGAGTTCCTGTAAAAATGTTGCCCAGAGTGTTTATGATCACAGCCCTCCTTAAATCCAGCTCGGTGTGTGTGTGTCTGTACAGGCAGTGAACACTCAACCAGCAGCTTCACAGGGGGATTATTGGGTATAATTCTGTAACTCAACTACAAGGCCAGCTGGAATATTTGTCGTTTTTTTTGTCCATCCTTCTCTGTGGGTGTCACATGGGAGACACTTAACGCTTAACACACAAGGAAGAGGTTTTATATATTCACTGCATTTATAATAGCGACAGACCATCTGCGTTGGAGTGCTGCTCACTCACACTGACACGTTAACCACATTAACAAATCAAATGCACGGTAATTACTGCGGTGCTGCCGAGTGCTGCGTGCTGATTGGTCACAAGCTGTTCTTATAACAGCAGCCCTGACAATAACGCAGGTAAATAATGGAAGGAGTCTCCAGTATCAGCAAACAAAATCTAAACACAAACCTAAAGAAAATCTCTTAAAGCTTCTTAATCAAAATTTTTACAGCAAGACAAAATGTTATCAAGCTGAAGCTTTCCTTCCTGGCTGAAAGCTGAGGAGGATAATAAATAGAAGCGGATTTATCCAAAAGGTAACAAAATTGATTGGTCTCGGTTTTTGCCACAGATCTCAGGAATCTTAATAAACTCCTACTTGACGATGATTATCTCTGGATGTTGACATTGGGCTTGTTAAGATAACTTTCAGTCCCACATTTCAAGCTGGTGATAAATATTTCTTAATTATTTATTATAGTTTTGTGTAGCGACAGGAATCTGCAACACACCCAAGAATGTCACATTAATGTGAGTGAAATAAGAAGGAAACGTGATCACTGCTGTGTTCGGCTACGTCTCTTTATGTTTCTGATGTCTGGACGCATCACACTTCAGTAAATTTAAGAGTTAAGATTTGAAACACGTTCCTTTCTGATGACACATGAGCAGAACACAAAAGACACAATTGCTTTAATATGCAGCATTTTTTCTGGTATTTTCTGTAGCAAGGTTTACGAATGCAATAAATAAAGGATAAAGCCGTTTCTTTCGTGCCTTCTGTTAATTTATACGTCCGACGCATCGGGTTAAGAGTTCAGTTCACTCCAGAAAGTTCAAACAGCAGTTTTTGTACGAGATGCTTTCAGGACACTCGAATCTGTTTTAGTGACTTGTTCAGTTATAACAAGGTGAACTGGGATAAAACATAAATTAACAAACATCTGTGAAAGAGGTAGGCTTGCTCTGGCTTCCTGTTTCAAAAGGAAATACATCAACATTCAGAATTGCATCGCGACTCTCAAGATATTTCATGTGGAAAATGAATACAATGTTTTAAAAATCAGTTAGGTGCGATTGCTTTGAGGAGAAAAAGGAGCTGGGAGTGAGTTTGAGTGTGCTGTGGAGAAGTAAAGTGAGTAAAGAGAGCTTTTCCACAGCTCAGCTCTTTTCCAAGCTTCTTTAATGAAGTGAAACAGACGTACAAGTAAAGTGACATACAGTACCTGATCACGGCTACAGCATGTAACGCGACCCTTCTGTCAGAAACTCATCCAATCAAGCGGATCAGAAGTCAGAGGAACGCGAGGCTAATCAAGCAGAGCATCACCATCCAAACATGCCATTAGTCCACAAGAGACTTCTCTGAAACATTTTGAGATTTTAATGGATGATTGAGCTCCATCTTCAGCCCCGTGGAAGGCAGCCATGAGTCTGTTGGCCAAAAGACTTCAAAAATTGATCCAGTGATGAAGGTTTGGCACACTAGGCTGGCAGCAGATCAACTGTCTCTCTCTGCATAATTTCTGCTTTGATATTTTTGCAAAAAGGACACTGTTCAAGGGAACAAATCTTTCACACATATTGCTTGGCAAGCGTCGTCATTTGGCAGAAGCGCTGCCTCAAATGGATTGAGCTTGCAGGTTTAGTGCCTAATGAAAATGTATCGCACTTAGATTTTAAGTGCTTTTAAAACACATCTTAATGGTTAAGTCTTAACTGAATTATATCGCTCCACCTGTGCTAAACAATATCCGCAACATCATCGTCATGCAGGAAAGCTCACGTTTATTGGGTTTACGTAAGCGAAAAGTAGAATCGTGTGGGAAAAAAGAATTGTGTTAGAAAGGTAGGTGACAAGAAAAGAATCAGGTTGAAGAATCATGTAAAGTGAAGTTAATAATATTGAAGATGAACAGAAATGAATCAGTTTAATGATGAATCAGACGCAAACAATCATCTCGAAGAATCATGTGAAAATACATGAATCATTCAAAACTAAACCGCTTGTGTAAAAAAATCTAGTGAAAAAAGGATTGTGTGTAAAACAACATGAACACAACCACACACACTCACTCGCTCTCCCTCTCTCTCATATACACTCTTTCTCTCACACACATACGTATTCTCTCTCACACACATACGTATTCTCTCTCACACTCTATCCCTCACAAACACACTCTTTCTCTCACACACAAACACACACACACACACACACACTCTCTCTCACACAAACACACACACACACACACAATCTCCCATACATACATTCTCTCTCACACACAGTCTCTCACACTCTCACACACTCTCACACACTCTCACACTCTCTCTCACACACACACACCACATGTTTAAGGTGAAAATGTGAGAATGGCACATTTCCCATGTGAAGTTTGTGTGCCTTTTCTGTAAGTGTGTGCACCTTTGGGTCTTTATATCAAGAGTCATGAGGCCTGCGCTTGATATCAGCATGCACAGACGCCCTTGAAGATAACGCGGCACTCAGGCAAAAGGCAGAGATTACAGTTATCAGCCGCGTCGGAGCTGGAGCTGCTGGAGGGTGGATACTGGATTTCACAGGTCACTCAAACGGATCATTACTCAGAAAGGGAATGAATTTAGACGCAGATCAAACAGATTAACCTGCACTATGCTTACTCTGACCTCTGTAACCTCCTGGTAGACTCCATCCTCCTCCTCATTCACTATTGTCTATTCATATTCTCCTTTAGCGTTTTATACAAAAAGACTGTCCTTTAATCGCTTATTGTAGCGCTCATCTGCTAACAACAGAAACAGAAATGTTACTAGAAATCAAAGTGGCTTGAAAAAGACTTCATTGTCTTTTAAAATAAAATATCCAGAATTGTTGTGTCTATTTTTCTTAGAAAAAAATTAATAAAATAAATAAATAATTCAAAATAAATAAAATCAAATAAATAAATAAATCAGGGGTCAGTCAGGGGTCAGTCAGGGGTCAAGTTGGGCCTCCTGTCCTCACCGAGTGAGCCGTGACTGTGTACACATTACCATATACACCACATTCTCTTCACCTCACAGACATTATTATTATTATTATATGGGTTGTTTTTTTTAAGTGTATTGAGGCGGAAAAGGTTTAAAATCCAGAGAAATAAAACATACACTCATTCAAACATCATGAAGGACAGAATCCCTCGCTACTCATACAGTGCAGGATACTGCGTCTGACCTTCTGCCTCACAGAAACGTGCTCATGCTACTAACTAAAAAAAATCCAAGCAAGCAGAGAAACGAATCCTGACCTGCCACATTCCCCTTACTCCAACGGCAACGTCCACGCTAACCGTTTACTTTAGCAAAGATACTTCCAGTTGTCTTTCCTATTATAGCGGCTATAAAATCATTCCCTCAGCAGCCTCTTTTTATTTTCTTGCTTCAATTTACTGACATAAAAAAACCTCAGCTTTTCATTTTAAAGAAAAACCAAAAAGGTAAAGATGAAACTAAACATAAATTCTTCTGTTCTGAAGACTTCAGAACAGATCAGCGGATCAAAGTGAGTGTAATAAAAACCTGCGCTAGCTGTCAGAGCTGCTGTAGGGAATTAATCAACATCTTCTGACCAATCAGAGTCCAGAACTCAGCAGTGCATTAAATTATGCATTTTTTTGTCCTGGTCTTTAATGTCATCATTTAATACTACTACTACTACTACTACTACTAATAATAATAATAATAATAATAATAATAATAATAATAAAAATAATAATAATAATATAGCTGCAAGCAGCAATGAAGGGGCCAAGCACATCAGGGCCACCGGGTAGACAACTTAGGTTTAAACCTGTTTTTCAGTACCAAAATTGCAGAATTTCACTAAATTTGGTGTGTGCCACCCAAACCTCATGGGAAGCATGTGCACTGACTTTTATGCTTTACAAATGCATTGCAGAGATATGGTGACTTTTCCTTTATGGCACCTTCAAGGGCGATTGTTATTTTTATTTTTTTGAATTTTTATGTTGTTCCGCACTTTAAAAGTCCTGAAGACAATGGACTAAAGAGGTCATACACAAAACCTCATTGTGCCATAACTCAAGATGATGTCCAAATGTGATTGTGACAATATCAAAGATGAATGAAACACTAAATGGCTGATGTGGAGAGTGAGCATCTTTAACTTTGAGGAAATTTAAAGGAAATATCTGCTTTGGTGTCAGAGTAATAGGAAAGTTCAAGTTTTTTTAATGGTATAGCGCCTCCAAGTGGCCAGATTTCATGAATCTTGGTGCATACCCACGACTGTTTATACTAAAAAAGTGTACCAAGTTTGGTGTCACTCCAACAAAGCACTCCAGAGATATGACTTGATTTAACTTGATGATATAACATGGAATATCATTGGATGTCAGTGTATAATAAACCTGTAGATGTGGATTAAATTTGTTGGTGAATAGAATCAACAGAAAAAAGTGGATATAATTCCCATGACCCAGGGATCAAAACGTTGATTTGTACCTAGAATGTAGAATGTAGAATGTACCTTGAAGTGTGGCCTGTTGGTGGCACTACAGAAATGGATCCATTGACCACAGATTTCATGCCTGGATACTTTGCACTGTCCTCCATCATGTGGCAAATTTCATAAAAACCCACTAAGGGGTTCTGTAAACTGCCATAGGCTCCCAAAAGGGAATGTATAATGATACTGAAAAATCCAGCATTATTATTATTATTATTATTATTATTATTATTATTATTATTATCAACTATATGTAAGGTAAGGGAAAAATATCTAGAAAAATATCTAAAAATATTTAATATAATGTTTATATGCTATTTTATATAATTTAAACATTATATTAAATATTTTTAGATATTTTTCTAGATATTTTTTTCAGATGGCTATTTTAAATATATATATATATATATATATATATATATATATATATATATATATATATATATATATATATATATATATATATCAGGTTATCTTTATATAGATTTAAAATAGCCATCTGACTCTTGACTCTGGTTAACATTGTTTATTTTTTAAAGCTCTGGATTATAAATGGCTGGAGGTGATGGATAGAGAGAGCAGTGTGTATTTCTTTTTTCTTCTCAAAGGCATCATTTTGTAAAACTCTCTATAGATTCTGACGGCTGCACCTTTAATCCTAATCCCTCACTCAGCCGAAGGCATGACCATAAACACACACTGCCTCTTCATTCCCTGCTAAAATCCACCCACTTAAACGTGCACTGTGTGTGTGTGTGTGTGTGTGTGTGTGTGTGTGTGTGTGTGTGTGTGTGTGTGTGTGTGTGTGTGTGCGCGTGTGTGTGTGTGTTCAAAAACGGAGCTGCCAAATCCTGAAGTGTGCAATATTGATGATACTTTGGTGCTCCGATGCTCACACGTACAACACACACACACACACACACACACACACACACACACACACACACAAACACACGCACACACGCACGCATGCATGTGCACAAGAGCAGGCTTCAAACAGCAGTATCTAAAAAGGACACATGAATAAAAGAGCTGTGCCTCCAACAGGTGTGTGTCTGGGGAAATGTCACAGCCTTCAAAGCGGCAAGTTCAGGCTTAAAATAAACAAATGAATAGAAATAAAATGAATTTGATTTGTTTAAGGTGTGTATCACTGCAGACACAGCAGGGTCTTCTACACGGTAATGTTTGTGAACATCTTCAGTTCTGGCTGCGATCAGCCACACAGCATGTGTGTGTGTGTGTGTGTGTGTGTGTGTGTGTGTGTGTGTGTGTGTGTGTGTGAGAGAGAGAGAGAGAGAGAGAAATTTACAGCACTGTACTGTAAGTGTGCAGGAGAAAAAGCAGTAAAGAGTAAATTAAATTAACGGTGGTTTTCGCTCAGACTCAACACAGACAACTCAAAAGAATAGAACACTATTTTGAATCTCAATTTTATTGAAATTTTTAATTAAATTATTATTTTAAACATTTTGTCACAGAACGTATATTTCATTTCCTTCTTCTTCTTCTTCTTCTTCTTCTTATTATTATTATTATTATTATTAACATTGTAATGTATAGACATGTTCTGCTATCATGTGATTCTTTTTGAAATAATTTTTATATATTAATGTGTTAATTCTGCTCTCTCTCTCTCTCTCTCTCTCTCTCTCTCTCTCTCTCTCTCACACACACACACACACACACATTAATTGAATGTTTGTTCAGAGAAGCCGCATGGCTGTCAGATCTGTAGCACACTGTAGTAGGTTATTTTTTTTTAACGCTGCTCAGCAACAGGATGAAGCCTCTAAAACAGTCTTAGTCTTAGACACAAACAAAGAGAGAAAAAGAGAGAGCGAGAGAGAGAGAGAGCAAGAGAGAGAGAGAAACTCTTCCCACACTGATGCTGATTATTTCTTGATAATAACAGCATGTGATTTATTTGCCAGTTCTAATATGGCTGTTTCATAATAAACATTATTATACTTACAGGAAACACTTTACACTCACAGTACAGGAATAATCATGCACTAATCCCCAAACACTGTTCGTTAATACCACTACGTGTTAATTAACACACTTACACACAAACATGTACTTAAGGTGCTTGTTCATCAGGAATGAGACTCGCACTGTAGATAAGGTTAACTCTTCATCAGTGATTAGTACTTAACTCATTAATACTGAAGTGACTGTTAATTCAGTAATTAGGGCCAGATTATTCCTTTACTGTTTCTGGAAAGAGTAACCAACCCTCTTCAACATGTACATTAGTAAATCGGAAAAAGAACTAAAGCAATCACCAGCACAATACTGTATACGAGTCCAAGATGAAAGATGACCTGGTCCTGTTGTCTCCTACAGAGGAGGCTCTACATCAGAACCCTGACATCCTGCACAGGTTCAGTCAGACCTGGGCTCTGACTATAAACCCAACAGAATCAAAGGTTTCGGAAAAGACCCAGATGTCAGTAGTTTCACCCTTGGTATGACCAAAACTGAAGGTTACAAATTACACATACCTCCAGAAATTCAGTGCAAATGGGAATCCCAACTTGACTGTGAATGTACTGAAGGAGAAAGCGAGAAATTCTTTCAATGGTGGGATTCTTTTGCCTGCTTTTAAGGTTTTAAGATGGATGCTCTTCCTGACACAATCCTCCCATTTTTTCCTAGCTTGGGACCAGTACTGAAAGTTAGCGCTTTAGTGGCTGAGTCAGCTCCCTGTCCGGTAATCAAACCCAGACCGCAGACCTCCTGGACCAGCAAGACGCTCAAGAAGGGCTTTTTACACCATTAACAAAATCAGTCAACGTTCAAATCCCAAATATTATCTGCCTTAAAATACACTAATCAGTTATAAAACCAAATGCACTCTATGGCAGTGAAGTCTGGGGTCTTCTTCTAAACCAGGAATTCAACAAATGGGACAAAAACCAAATAGAAGGCCTGCATATAGAGTTTGTAAGAGCATCTTCAGGGGACAGAGGAACACACCTAACAATACATACAGAAACTCTAACACTCACACACTTGCAATGAGGGGTAGATAGGTAGGTAGGTAGATAGGTAGATAGGTAGGTAGGTAGGTAGGTAGATAGATAGATAGATAGATAGATAGATAGATAGATAGATAGATAGATAGATAGATAGATAGATAGATAGATAGATAGATAGATAGATAGATAGATATGTAACAGAACTAGGTGGGTAATGATTGACAGTCATATTTACCAATCAGCAGGCTTGATTTATTTAAAAGTCCATTAGCTGTAGCTGGGGATGCATCACGTCCAGTTTTTCCCTTCCTGTGTTAGGCTGACGGTAGCTGCAGCACCTTTTGGGTGGTTCGTTTACCTCTGTTGTGCTGCATTAGAGAATTGAATCACTGCTCAACTTTCAGCTCATGGGTGGTTCCTATGAATGCTGTAAGCCGTCTCCTGTGAACAGAATGGCGTGTTCATGGTAATATCCGGGGGCGTGCAGGTATTTTCTTCTCGTCTTTAACAATTGGTGGCTTCTGTTGTTATTCTTACAATGTCGTGACTATTTTATTATACTATTGTGGGACACCATTGCTATTGTTTTTGCCCTCATGTTTCTACCTTATTGCGAGAAAGCTAGGATTTTTTTTCTTTTTGATGTGGTGGTTTCCTCAGTGCGTGCTGTGCAGTGTTGTATAAAGTACTAGAAAGCAGTACTTGAGTAAAAATACAAGTATCGTACTAGGAAAAGGCTTTGGTAGAAATGAAAGTTGCCTTTTAGAATATTACTCAAGTAAAAGTCTTAAAGTATCTGTATACTGTACTTAAGTATCAAAAGTAATTTTCTGATATTTAATGTACTTAAGTATTTTAAGTAAAAGTAAAAAGTAAAATTTCAGTGATTTTCGGTGCTTAGTGGAAATATAACGGAGTAAAAGTATACATTTTGTCTTGGAAATGTAGTGGAGTAAAAGTAAAAGTAAATAGCAAAAATTAAACAAATTTAAATAGCGAAGTAAAGTACAGATACGTGAAATTTCTACGTGAAAGTACAGTAACAAAGTATTTGTACTTCATTACATCACAACACTGGTGCTGTGTAACACGTGTGTGTGTGCTGGCTTGATCTGCGTGCACGGGGACTTGTGCGAGTTGTGCTTTTTTAACTTATTTAGGTAACGAGGTTATCATTACTCTCCTATGGATACCTCATCCTGGTGTGTTGGTATTGTTTGTTGTCTTGGTTTATTTTGTGTAATGTACATGCTTCAGTCTTTATGTAAACTGTCTCTATGGGCCTTTTTACACCTGGTCACTTCATGTGTTTTTTCTGATCCGATAGCTATCTGATTTGTTAAAACTGTTCCATTTACATTAGGCCACATAAATACGTCTTGGCGAATCAGATATCGATCCGATCTTTCTACTCCCTCCCAAAATGTAAATATATTTTACCTCATTTCCGGGGTAATCAAAATGGAACACGTTTTGGTGTATACGGTTTTCAGAATGTAATCAAAAAGAAGACTTATGATGGTTATGCTGCAAAAAATAGCATTTACATTTATTTGTGTCTGGCGCGATGCACGACTCGTGAGTCACTTGTGAGTGATGTACTTCCGTTTGGGAGGAGTATAGCGCTGATGTATGTGGCTTGAACAACCACATTCATTTACACCTGTCCAGTTTCATCTGAAATGCGTCCTAGACCACCTCCTGAACTGGTTTAAATGATCGGATTGATATATGTCTCGAAAACGTTTCAGAGAGCATTTAGACCTGGTCTTTTAACGATCGGATACTGTAGCTATCGGATCACAGAAAACGCATGAAGTGACCAGGTGTAAAAAGCCCCTATGCTGTATTTCTGTTCTCCTCTACCACTATTAGCGTATGTGTAACTGGGAGTTTTCTGTAACATTGTTATATTGTTTTTATTTTGATGAATGACTGTGTATGAATAAAGTTTTGTATTCTGGAGCTATATTTGGGCTTCCTGTCTGCCATTTTTCTAATAGAAATGTACCTGTGTGGCCTAATACCAACATTAGGGTATTTTTGATATTCACCTGGGTTAAATTCCCAGGGGTGTTGTGGTTAGAATTTTATGTAAAGAAAATTGGGATGTAGATCTGTACCAAACGCCAATTTCGTGCCCTTGTGCCTCCTCTTAGCTGCAGCACCATGAGACAGATAGAGATACAAACAAACAAACATCAGGACATACTCATCCACAGAATCCAGCCCAATCAAATGATTAACACACAAAAAGAGAATAATCTATTTTACTGGACTGAAACGACACAAAAACAAAGTAAACTACAATGTTATTTGGTGCTAAAGAGAGAAGAGCAACAAACTGCAAAACGCAGAATACCTGAACACAGAGGCAATAACCTAAGGAGAGAGAGAGAGAGAGAGAGAGAGAGAGAGAGAGAGAGAGAGAGAGAGAGAGAGCAAGAACGAGAGAGAGAGAATGAGAACGAGAGAGAGAGAGAGACTTGACTTTTGACTGTCTTTTATTTTAACAATTTTTGCGTTCAATTTTTATTAACATTTTTATACATTTACTTATGGACATAGGCAAACAAAATAAATAAATAAATAAACAAATAAATTGCATATACAAAAACAAAATGCATATATTTTACTTTATGAGAAACATCCAGTCAACTACTAAAAAATACTATCTAAAAAAAATACACAGTAAAAACTTTGAAACATTTTCAATGATAACTCTTGAGTAAAAAAACAAAACAAAACAATTAGGCATTTAAAACAGAGCACGCAGCTTCCCCTTAGCACCAAATCTGCTGGACTTTTCCGCGGTCCTTCATGATTTATAAAAGCTAAAATCAACAAAGATCCTTGTTTTTCCCAGTCTCTGAAAGGTTGTTTTTGCTTGGCCCAAAAGAAAATTAATAATCTGACACTTAAATCTTTCTTTTTTTGTGTATTTAAAACCAGGGTAAAAAATGCACTTACATTTCTGAAAAGCGAACGGCAGCAGCTCATAAAAGCATGAAAGACTCTGTAAACAAAAAGGACACTCGTGTGTATCCTCTTAATTTAACATGCATAACAAAGGCATCAACAGAGATGATGACATGCAGTATGCTGCAGATCAGCTGCTTTTTTAGTCAACAGTAGTTTGTACAAAGTTCACCATTCTGGCTTTACATCATGTTCCAGCCCAGGAACACTGCACCAGGGTGTATCTACCCTACTATCTAACATTTTCTTGTTAAACACTCACACATAATTGGTAGGGAATCTTACCAGAGGTTGTGTTAAGATCTATTGTTGTTGATTCCCACTCTCCCAGAAGGGGGCCTGAAACATCTGACAAGTTGGGTATGGACTCACCTCTCTCTGGGCTGTTCACCCCAGTTCAATAGTCCCATAGCTGCATGCACTCGTCTGATGTGAGTGCAGATTTCTACAGCTGTAAAAGCTGTGTAACCACTCGAATACACTTCACCTCTATCTGTGCTGTTATGTCCTTTGGGCGAGAAAGTCCGGTCCTACCAGATCCACAAGCTGTCTCAGTGTCATAGTCCTGGAGTAATCCTGCTTGTCACATCCAGTTGAGCACCATCTATGAAAGTTTCATCAAGGAGCCAGCAAAGTGATGAGCAGTCCCTTCTCTGCACTCAGAAATAATTAAAAACTTTAAAAAGTCCTTGGTAAAAAGCAGATAATCCAGCTAGATTAAGATAATTAGTGTCCATTAAAAACACTGTCCAAACCCCATCTGTCTACCGTGTGCAGTATTCCGTCAGCAGCTGCTCCCCATGCGAGGCTATCCCCGGGGCTGTAAGGAGTTCCTGCACAAACTGAAATCAAAAAGCCACAGTCCTACTAACTAGCCAGTGCTATTTATCCTAAAAAAAAGTCAACCATCATGGCCTGCAGATCTGCTAGTAGTTTTGGAGGGGGATCAGTGCAGGCCATAGCATTGAGGCAGCTAGATTATTAACAACCAGAGTTCTGCATTTATACAACATTCTTGCTTACACCTTCCCAGTTTTTCTTTAAATATGTACTGTCTCCCATGTACACGCCTGAGTATTTGAAACCACCGATTGTCCATGTTGATTTGTCCAGGAGAAATGGTTCCCTACCTTTCCAATCCCTGATTAAAACTTTACATTTTTCCCAGTTCACTTTTGCAGATGATAAGTAAAACTTTTTTATAATGTCACACGAATATCAATGTCTTTCTGTCCATTTAACATAACAGCATCATCTGCATATGCTGCTACACAGTATGGGGTATTACAGCTTAATATTGATAAACTAAAAATGTTACTCTGGCATAAAAGTGGTTCTATGGCTTGAGCATATAGCATGCCAGACAGAGAGCAGCCCTGCCTGATACCCCTATACACTTTAAAAGGTCCCCATAAACCACCCTTAACTTTTAGTACACTCTCAATGTCACTGTACAACACCTGGTTCATGGCCATGAAACTGGAGTTGAACCCAAAAGACTCTAGCACCTGAGTCTGGTGTTCAACCTGGTAAACAGCCTTTTCCTGGTCCAGAAATAGAAGATCAGTTTTTAACCCGGAAAATCTAGAGATGTCCAAAATGTCTCAAATAAAATGCACATTGTCATGAATTGATCTGCCAGGCACAGAGTACGTCTGGTCAAAATGGATGACTTGCCCCATTACCTTCTGCAGTCTTGTTGTTAATGCTTTTGAGAGCAGTTTACAGTCTGTGCAAGGTAGTGAGACAGGGCGCTAGTTCCTCAGGTAAGTTTGATCACCCTTCTTTGGTAGTAGGGTCAGGAATGCTCTACTGTATAACTACTCAGTGGCAGTCTTTCTTCATTTATGCTTGCCTTCAGCACTTCCAGCAAGTCCTGCCTTAACACTGACCAGAAAGCCCTGTAGAAACCCACTGAGAGCCCACCAATTCCAGGTGACCACCCAATTTCCATGGCTTTGAGTGCAGACTCTAACTCCTTGAGGTTCAGCTCCTTGTCAAGTTCACTAACTGACCACTCATTGAGTTTAGGAAAATTTTTGAAAAAACCTCCTCCTCCACTTGCACAACTGTAAGCTCACTACTGTACAGCTCTAAAAAAAAAAAAAAAAAGTTGACTGTCTGCTTTTGAAATAATCATGAGCAGACCAGCACCCCTCCACTGTTGTGCTCAACGAGTCAGCCAACGCATTTTTGCCCAATTTTTGATTTCCCGTGGATTCTACCAAACCCTGGAGTTCCACTATTTCTATCTCTAGAGCTCTAAGAGATCTGGTGATGTCTGTGGTCACATTATGAGCATACAGTTGCTAAAAAAACTTAAAAGTACTACAAAATGAACTGAAAAGCCCACAGGATGGATAGAATATGCCCTAAAAACATTTAGCTGTTTAAAACAATAAATCGATCAAGTCTTGCCAGTGAGAGCATCTTTTCCATGTGTACTGTCTCTGTTTTCTGCGGAAGTTTCTCCAGATATCACTTAGTTCATGCATCTCTATTAATTCACACAATCATTTTTGGGAGGCAGCATTAGACTCTAAGTGGTTCCTGTCCAAGTTATCCACAGTACAGTTAAAAAGGCTAAGTATGCTAAAACATATCTCTATTAACTTGTGTTCTTTTTTGAGTTTAGACACTATTGCTTTGAGACTATTGCTTGAGTTTATTCAAAGGCTTCATTTTGCATTAAATTCTTAACATCTTGCACAAACTGCACTTTATCTTGGAAAAACTTGGAAAAAAACGTTTAAGAATTTCAAAATTTCTGCAGCTGTATAGACCACCCGTTTTTCATCAGTTTGTGAACACTGTGACCAGTTTGAATCAGTAGAGCAATCATCACTGTCTTCTTCCATCTCTTCCATCACTTTTTTCTTCTTGTTCATTGCCTTTACATTTAGCCTTTTTCTTCCTCTTGGTGTGGACTTTAAAATACGGTTCTGCTTCCATTTCATGTTCAATATCTCCATCATCTCAAGTAAGCATCAACATTCCTCCGTCTGGTTTACTTGCAAAGGGGGGTCAGATGCTATTTCTCCCATTCTTTTTTCATTCACTCCAGGCTATATTCCTCCTGCTATGTGCTCTGTGGGTTTTGCAACAGTAGTATACGGGTCACCTCAACTGTGCCGAGCCATGACCGCAGAGTGAACAGTCACAACAGGATCCAATATGGACGAGGCCACCGCTACGGGCCCAGCCGCAGGAGAGTCAGCTACAACAGACTTAGACACAATTGGAGCAGCCACAGAGGGCTCACCCCCCTCCCCAGAAACACTGTTGCCTGTCGACTCGGTCTGCTCAGCAAGCCTGTCTGTCACCACATCCATCTTTCATTTTCCTGGGCACGCATGGACCAAGGGTCCAGTTTCTCCACAATTAAAACATTTCAAATCGACACAAAAGAAAATAAAACCATCTACACAAAATTTCATTACTAACTCGAGCTCAATCCACACCATTATTCAGTATCATGTACACTTGTTTCCTAGAGGACACTTTCAATTTCTGGTACTTTGCTTCCCATTTGTATTTTATGTATAGGAGAGAACAGTTTTCCATCGCAGGAGACCTCTTTTTCTATTGTCTCATTTTACAGGTAAGGATAAACATTTGTTGAATGATTTTTTTAGCTGGAGTACTGAGAGGAAGCACCAGTATGAGTGAGTTGTTTAACATTATTTTGCACCATTGAGAGTACATTATCTACAGAGATAAAAAAAAAAAAAAAAAGATGAGTTGTTAACACGTGAAACAGCCAAAATGATGTTAAAGCCCAATACCTTACCGACCGCTAAAACACACTTCTCTTCACTAGCGTTACACACAATCCTCATGCCATGCCGGCATGTAAGTGACTCCCACTCGCTCCTTTTGCACACTCGCATGCGCAGAGAGAGAGAGAGACAGAGAGAGAGAAAGAGAGAGAGAGAGAGATTAGTGACTATGGCAGTCAAGAGAGTGCTATGACTCAGAGAGCAGTAAAAGAGCATCGCAGTGATGGAGGTGGGAGGTTAGAAGTTCTAAACACATCATCTAGCCTTCGTAAACCCTGCTATAATCCAGAGCAGTGTTAAGCCGCAGAGTTGAAATTAATCATCATTTAAATTATTTTTTAATTATGGTATTCCGCGGTATTATTATGAGCGACGAATCACACACGATGAAAAGATTGTAAGTATTTTCACACTGTATCATTAAAGTTGTCCCTTATAATATTCTAATGCGTTTCTATGGTAACAGCTCATTCACATACACTTGTTGATTTAACCTCTATGGCTCTAAGGAGTCTCCAGTGTCAGAGGGAAAAGCTGAAACTTTGAGTAAGATTTCCTGCTCAGCACAGAGGAGGTTATGGTTCCTATACAGGCTGCTATCTAGTCATCCAGCCAGACTCACCTAAGTGAAATAAAAATCACAAAAGTGGCAACCCTGTGATTAATTGTCCTGTTCACTGCTCCTCTGTTCAGTTAAACGTGTCAGTGACTTTACCTTTATAAAGCTCTCCTCCTCGGCTTTGGAACAGGAGTTCAGGAAGATGAGGAGACAACAGAAAAAACACTTCTTAGGCAAGCGGAATGTTGGGATGTTTGTACAGGGAATGTCACAGAATGTTCTGGTATTTTACGGCTTAATAGTGGAATGGTACCGAATGTTGTGATGTCATACTGGTACTAAAGAACTCTTTAATCCTAAATATTTTACTTTATGGTTTTATTTCAGTCCTTGCTGTTCATCATTCCACGCCACCTGTCCTGACATGTTACTATAAGATAAAGTGTGTTCTTCTGGGTAATTGGTTGTCCCATACCCTTTTCATTCAGAATCCCCCCATTAAAAGTCTTCTCTATGTTTATTAATGCCCTTGATGAATTCTGCTGCAGCACTCACTGTGCTGTGGACCAGCAGGACGCGTTCAGGTTTCCTGACGTGGATGATAATGCAACGGCGCAGTTGACATGTGGGCTGGAGACGGACTGATGTATTTTGCATCACAGAGGATAAAAATACAAAGAGGGACAGCAAGCCGACATGGCATGGAAATAAATGGAGCAGAGCTTCATGCTTTGACAGCATGTTCGCTCGTCTCGGATGCAAGTGTAGCAGGTTAGAGCTTTCACCGGCTGATCCACGGCCATCTAAGTTTCACTGAAATAAAGCCACAGAATATTGAATGATAACAGAACAAACAGAAACACTGTCACTGAAACCATGGCCGAGGTTCCAGCTCAACCCTAAGCCCAAAAAATCCGCAGATGATTCCTAATGTGAAATCAAACACCTGTCTGTTTTGTGTTTTTTTATCCGTTTGCATTTTATATCCGTGAAACAAGTACGTTCCTGTTCTCGCTTACATTACAGCAGCGATACACACAATGCAGTTGCTCCTTCTTCTTCTCTCTTCCACCTGTGCAGTTTCTCAATTCAGAATACGGACCAAACTTCCATATGAAATATATTATATGTTACACGGTCACCTCCGAGGTTAACAATCACCACTGTAATACCACCACGTCATTCTACCTTCAGGAACATCAGGAAAAAGGGCTTCTGTCTCACACAGGCTTTCACATAGCCTACTGTAGTCTTTTACATACTTTTAAACACACACACACACACACACACACACACACATATTCAATGAAGACTTATCGATGTATTATTTTTACCCTCCTAAAGTGAAGGTAGACAAGCGAACACTGTTGAGTGACACTTAATTTCAAAGCATCAGCAAGTCATTCTCACCTAGTATAGATGGCTCAAACACACACAGACACACACAGACACACACACACTGCACTTTAATACACCACCTGGCCTAAAAACATCAGTCTAAGTAATGACAATGTGATTTTCTCTTACAGACTAGACAGTCACACAGACAGGTACTTCCAGAGACCCAGGTTACTGACTGACTGAATGACTGACACACACACACACACACACACACTAATCGCAAAGCATCACAGCACACTGAACTCAGATGCAGTGACAGATTCTGCCATTAGGCACTTTCAAGGTGAAAATTGCACACTTAGCAGCAGCTCAATTGGCCACTTGGCAGTGCATTGTGGGTAAGTGCAGGGGCAGAAACGAAGCGAGCACGGCACCTCTGTATTTCTTTGTTTCGGTTCGAGATGTGGCCGTTGAATTCAGAGCCATAGCACGAATCAGGTATTGAATTTTGAACACCATTTCCTGAAACTTTTCACTTCGCTACACGGATACAAAAGCAGCACGCCGGCTCTCGGCTCCAGAGCTACCACGCTACGAGCGGCGAGGACATGAGACCAGAGTGCCTCGATGAAAACAATTAACCGTCCTGATACAGAGATAACTTCAAGCACATCACAAAGACTCTGATCTTTTATCTTTCTTTTTTTTAAAATTCAGCCCTGCACACATGCAACACATAATGAACTCATCTTTCCTGGAACTCATCCTTCTTCATCCTCTCTGTTTCTAACGTCAATCGACTTTACACACATGCGGATCGCAAAAAAAGAACCAGCAGCACTTTTTACTCTGGTTCACGTCTCACTAACTCCTGGCTCTCCAAGCTGCCAGCAGCCAGCGGAGGGTGAATGCTTCCTTCGGGACACGTGAAGCTCTCACACATCCACATCTCTGCTCACTAGAGCAGACTGGAACACCTGAGCTCCACTGAGTAGAAATCACCTCTTTGATGCTCCACTCAGAAACCGACAAACAAACAATCAACTCTAGAATCATTAGCAAGTTTCATGATTACAGGAATCATTCGTTCATGATCTGGTGCAAATCCTAGGAATACTGGATACTATACTTTTGAAGGCTCATATCCACACTCAAGACTACACCGTGAAGCGAATCTGCCGAGTTATCATGTACTTTAGCTGCTATTCCTGTTCAACATCAACAAGATCTTTTGACAAGATAATAACATCTAACTGAAATTCTAACGCCTCAAGAATTCAAGCTCATTCATAACCTAAGAAGATTAAGGAGCGTGACATGTGAGAGCGAGATCCAAAAAGAAGATTTATGTAGCATAAAGCACACTACAGATGCATAATAATAAGCAGTAATAATAATAATAATAATAATAATAATAATAATAATAATTAAACAAGTAAAAGGAATAAAGCATCATGAAGTGATAAGGTCTCCTGATCTGTAACCAGTAGTACTCAGAGTAAGCGTGTGTTCAGTGTAGCAGCATTCAGGAGGTGCCCAGAGTGACATAAATTTGTATAACTGAGCAATTATGGGTTAAGAGCCTTGCTCAGGAGCAGGTATTGGAAGCTTGGTGGACCTGAGATTTGAACTTGCAACCTTGCGATCAGTAATCCAACACCTTAACCACTAGGCTACCACATTCCCCATTCCTCCTTGTCAGTGGATGATAGTGATGCCTCAAGCGCAGACGTGTTTCTGCTCACCAGCTACCTTCAAAGTGAGCGGCTGAAGGCTGAGAGACTGTAATATTTCCTGTGAAATAAAATCTGTTAAACCTATGATGGTAAAGTAACTGAGCTTGTTCCTCATCTTTGGTACGCACATCTCCTCTCAAGCTGCTCGGTAAATAATGACCTTTGAGATAACACAGCAGGCCTCGAGAAGGTGTGAGACGTTGAGAATCAAGACAGCAGGCAGACCCACCTCCTGAAAATAGAGAAAACTACACACCAACACGGGTTCGACACAGTTGCCGTTCAAACAGCAGCAGGAGCACAAAGAAAACGTGCTCAAGAACATCAATTACATTAATCAGGAGAAAAAGCATGTTTGTGCCACGGAGCATGTTTGTGCCACTTCACAGTTCAATATTCATCTCTCGTTCTTAACAGCCGACAAGTGAGAGAGAGAGAGAAAGAGAGAGAGAGAGAGGGTGAGTGGGAGCAAGTACGTTCATCAATAACAAGGTCCTGGTGTTGGGGAATACTAAACACACTCGTGTTCCTTTTCTGTACCAAAACAAGGCCCGTCTCTGAAGGCCTAATGAATCACACCGCGGCCGCCTGAGGCCACGACAATGAACTATGTCCTTTAATAAGAGCACTTCAAAACTTGTTTACTTATCATCTATTGTAGAGCTCATTACTGCACAAATTATATATAGATGAAGTTGTTTGGCACGAGGGACGGCCATGAGCTGCTTCAAATGCAAAAAAAAGACAGCGCCCAGAAACAACGTTGCGAAAAAATAATGCACTTTTCCTTTATACACTCTCTGAAAGAAATGGTTCCTCAAGGTCTTTTTCAGACTGGCCTTTTTTTTTTTTTTTTTTTTTTTTTTTTTTTTTAACAAAGCCCAGGCTACATAATGGGGCTATGTTGTTAGGACTTGCTGTATACATTTAACAACTGTGATTTGAAATATAAGTGTAGAAGTAAAGAGCAGAACATCGTGTGCGTGCTGCTATAGGAAAGTAATCAGCGGTGAAGGTGTCACTGCCACTCTCACCACCCTGAAGTGGATTTTTATCCCTCAAGCAGTTTTGTCCCTCTTATAACCACAAGAATTTACTGTTACAGTTCCTGTTATTACTTTAAAGCAGCTATAAACAGTTATACCCTCCGTGCCCACTCCTGAACAATGGCTGTTTGATCCTGCCCACTCCCAAAGGAATCCTGTGTTATACTGCCCTCTCCCAGAGAAATCCTGTCTGATCCTGCCCACGCCCAGAGGAAATCTACCCACTCTGACAAATTCTACCCACACTTAGAGGAATCATGTGAGACCCTAACCCACTACCAGAGAATTTCTTTCCGCTCCCAGAGAAATCCTGTCTGATCCTGCCCACTCCCAGAGGAATTCTACCCACTCTTAGATGAGTTCTACCCACTCCCAGAGGAATCCTGTCTGATCCTACCCACTTCCATTGGAATCCTGCTTACTCCCAGAGGAATTCTGTCCAATCTCAAAGGAATACTGCCTCTACCCAGGGGAATAGTGCCTCTACCCAGAGGAAGTCTGCTTACTCCCAGAGGAATTCTGCCCAATCCCAGAGGAATCCTGCCTGATCCTACCCACTCCCAGAATTATACTGCCTACACCTAGAGGAATCCTGTCCAATCTCAAAGGAATACTGCCTCTACCCAGGGGAATAGTGCTTACCCCCAGAGGACTCCTTCCCACTCCCAGAGGAATCCTGCCTGACCCTACCCACTCCCAGAGGACTCCTTCCCACTCCCAGAGGACTTCTTACAAGCCACAGAGAACCTCTGCCCACTCTCAGAGGAATGATGCCCACTCCCAGAAGACTCCTGTACACTCCCCGAGGAATCCTGTCCAATCTCATCCAGACCTTCTACAAAGTTCCCATCTATTCCCAAAAAAATTTTGTGGTATGTCCCTGAATCAGCTTGTTCCTTAAGGAATCCTGATGAATACTGCATGCTCCATAAGATATGTCCAGTCCCACCTGAACTGAAAGACTTCTGAAAATTCAGTCTGTAATATTCCGCTCTTCATATTGTCTAATCATCATATTTGGTTCTGCTTCTGACTTTGATTCCGGAGCAAAGTTTCAGCTTGATTTGTAGGAGGTGTTCGCAGGGAAGCGATGGTGTACAAGTGATTCTGTTTATCTCTTTTGAGATAAATATGCTGTAGGTTCTAAAGCCAGAGTCTAAAAGTAAGTCTGATAAACCCAAAAGCTATATGATCGTTCATAATGTCCTTAAGAATATTAGAAAAAAAAAAACTTCTGCACCTCCGTTGTGCCTCTTGGTACTATGTAGATTTATTTTTAGTGCAAACTGAATTGTGCAAAAAAAAAAAAAAATTAAAAAAAAGTGGTTTCTCCCAGTAGCTGAAAGCATTAAACACTAAACGGTCTAAATTTACCAAAAGCTCTAGCCTCAGGTCTTTATCGTCAGTGTCTTTTTAATGTTATTTTATTTTATTTTTTGGTGAACCCTGATATCAGTTCTGTGAGATAAAAGGATAAACCCGATTGTGAGACGCCACACTGCACACATTAGCAGGCGATTTTCCACCTCATTTCTGTTTCACACCCATGCTGGGTGGGAATGAGAGAGCAGTTAAACATTCCCAGGTTTAAAAAATTGAGGAGGAAGGACAAGGACAAGGAGGAGCAGGTAATCACTTACAAGCACAGCTGCTCATTTTCCCTGTCATAAAAATGTCTCTTTCACTGCAAACGTGTTAATTGTTGCTTTAGTGTCCTTCTCGTCTCTAAAGTCATCTCCGTAATAACAGAACGATGGGTTCATACGTGCATGAGAAATTTAGCAGGATAGGTGAGGGGAAGGACTTTAGTTCACATCCCATTTGGGAAGAAATCGTAACACTTACCTGCTTCCTGTTTTGCCTTCAGTTGGAAGGACACTCTTATGAGCCAAGATTTGAATCAAAGACCTTTTTTATTATTATTTTTTTAGTTCTTCATCAACTGAAGTTCAGGTGGACAAGGTTTCCTGATTTTCTTCCACTTTCACCAAAAAAACAAAACTGTTCTTAGTTTACAGTTCATAAGATTCGTAAACCTTAAACTTTAGAAAACTTCTCAAATCCTGATGATGTCACAGTCTCACATGGAGCAGAATTATCTTAAGTGGGAGGGGCATATGCGCTTTTCCCTCTCCTGTCAATCACACCGACTCCAGTCAATCACAGGCTTCTGTGAGCTCACGTATGTGAAAGAGGGACTGAAAACAGCACCGCTCTATAATCCACGAGATAACACCGGTGTCACGTTATAGCTACCGTCTTTTTCTTTCTCTATGTTCTGGTTTTAAATCTGCCTCCACTTTAAATCACTAGGAAAAAGGGTTTTTTTACCAAAATGAATAAATGTTCAAACAGACAGTTTGTTTGTACAGAACCGTACTGGAGAGAAAGGTGACAGATGTATGCACACGACTCGATCGGGTCTATAAAGAAGGTAAGATAAGCTGATCGAATTTCAGGTCATGATTCAAGTCTAAATACGGACAATGTGTTCCTGTAGCCTTCCACACCAAAACGTTCCCACAAAACAGACGGAAACCCAGCTGGTGCACGCGTGTGCACACACACACACACACACACACACACACAGACACACAGACACACACACAGCTAAGCTGGGAGACAAGACTGAGACAAACACACACTTTCTCCCATGTACCATGACACTGTAATTATCCTCCGTCACATTCTGATACGCGATAAACACATAAGCCAGATTGTAGGAGTGGAGAGAGGAGAAAAAACACTGCAAATCCACTAAGGTTCTGAGATGGCTAAAAAAAAAATAGCAGGCAGACAGAGAAAAACAGAATTTTACCACTGAACCCCCAGCGTATGTCAGTGCAGCAGACGGCTCCATGCTAACAGCATAAATAATAAAAGGTGTAGCTGGTGAGCTGATATCTGACTGCAGAGATGTCTGGGTGTTTGAGCAGCGAGCTGAGGCCCTGTCCGTGTACTCATACTTTCTGCTTTTCAGGTCAGTGCGTGTGAACCTCGGTGTAAAGTATGCACGTGTTTCGAATGCGCTAGTCTTCTGTTCATCACAGTTGATAAAGCAAAAACAAGCATCTCTGAGAATGCAGATAAGGTCTTACCGTCAGCTTCGAACAGAACACTCCATACAAAACACTGTATTTTTGTGCACTTTATATCACACAAGAAGAAAAAAAAAATATGGGTTATGGTACAGATGCATGATCAGGTGTACAGGTGAATTAGAGCATGTGAAAGAGTTCCATCGCTTCCTGCGGCTCCCTCAGCAGGTTCCTAAAGACCGCACTCGAATCCTTAAACCATCCGCCAGAGCGCATTTCTATCGAAGGAAAAACCTGCATTTAATAATGCATGGCTGTGTGGAGGCATGTTTTCTTGTGTTACAGAGAACAAATCCTGAATCTCCTCTCTTCTGGCTTTGTCTCAGGGAGCGAAGGAAGCGGAGGCTGTGAGACTGCGAGTGTCGTGGCTCTTAACTTTGATGAGCATATAAACACGGATTTGACGTTAAATCCTGAAAAGGAAATGTGTGGAAATTCTGTCATTTCGAGCTGAGTCAGATACATCATCAGGAAAATCAGTGGATTTACCTTTTTATTTTCTCTTCAGCCTCGGTGTGGAGTTTCACACACACCGTAATCTTAATCCAGTTTCTCTGCTCCAAACTTATGCACCACGGATCAGCGATCACACGTCGTACATCAACATGACGCATCACTACAATCGTACGAACTACACGTCTAAAACAGCTGTGAAGAAAATGCGAGATGGTCCGTGATTCCTTTCACTAGTCTCGTTTCTCTTTCGGCTGTTCAATTTTCGCACTGTGATGCATTGCAAATACAAAAGGTCAATGCAGAACCTTGAATGACACTCGGGTTTATGTTGAAACATGTGACGACACGTGCACCAGCACCAGCAAGACACGTGCACCAGCACCAGCAAGACACGCGCACCAGCACCAGCAAGACACGTGCACCAGCACCAGCAAGACACACGCACCAGCACCAGCACCAGAACGACACGTGCACCAGCACCAGCAAGACACATGCACCAGCACCAGCAAGACTCGTGCACCAGCACCGACACGTACACCAGCACCAGCACCAGCACCAGCACCAGCACGACACATGCACCAACACCACCACATTATTGAAAGAATTTGAATTCAAAGTATATGCCAGTGAAACGGTGTCTCTGTGCTGCGGGCGTATGCCGCAGAAGATCAACACTCACGTGTCACTGACTGCATTCACAACACTATTGTCCTACTTATACTTCATGGCTGCTTTAGATAAATAAAAATCTGCTGTGGATAAACGGTGATATTCAACTAACAGGAGAAAAAAACCTTTCTGCTGCAAGAAAATGAAAAGATATCAATCTTCTTTTACAGACAAATCCTTATATATTCGTGCTCAAACATTTCTCAGCTTTTTTTGTGTGTGTTATAATGATTGTTAGATACGTTTTATTAGAAGGGTTTTTTTCCAGCTGAATATCAGAAGAAAGCACAGGTAAGGAAACGATATAGAAGTGGAAGGTAAGTGACCAGCGATATTAAGGCTTGTGTGTGTAAAGCAGCAAGAGATTCCTCGAGGCGTTTGTGAGGGAGTGGGTATACACTAAAACGCTTCACTGACTAAAATCAACGCTTTATAGTGTACGGCTCTACAAATCCAGATTCGTTTACTTTACATTATGCAGCAAACGTTAATGAGGACGCTGTAAGATGAACTCAATGGAAGGAAGATGACAGAAAAAACTCTTCTACTTCCTTGTGCTGCAGAGCATCAGTGATTTCCAGCAGGAGAAAGTCCACTGTGTATTTCCTCAGCGACGGTAAATAACAAGCACTGACCTTGACCTTTGGTGGGAAGCCACAAAAACATCCGGCGTGGTGATGAGACGCTGCTCACGTCAGTAAGCATCCTCACTGATGCTGCCGCTTATGTTCCTGGTCCTGACTCCGCCCCCATCCTGTCATTGGTCCGTTCTGTAATAGTTTAAATTTTTACGAAGGTTTACATCATTTTTTGTCTTCGTATACGAGTATAAATAAACCTTTTTTAATTTTGCGAACTTGTCTGTATTTGCGTACAGACTTCTGGGCCCTGCCTCCAACAGCATCACACATCAGATGTGACAATTTCAGCCATGTTGTGTAACAGGATCTTAGTTTATTTTCGCAGCATTAGGATACAAATGAGGTTTTTTTTTCCAGTGTGTGCAGTTTCATGTAATTATATCGACATACCACACGTGTTACACAACAGGTTTAGAACTGGATTAGATCTATGGTGAGAGCTGTATATATTGATGTCCCAGGTGTGTACACTGTGTGTGTGTGTGTGTGTGTGTGTGTGTGTGTGTGTGTGTGTGTGTGTGTATACACACATCAGCCCGGGGCAAGGCGCTTCATTACTCTGACATTCTGATTTTAAACCCAACATCACTGCAGGCGGTGCACTGGATTTACTGACGGAATGCGAAATCTCCATCTCTCCATCGGGGCTGAAGATGGACAGATAAATAAATTGATTTTCATCCTGACCTTGTCTAAATCATGAATCATCTGTACTACACTTTACAATCAGGAGAAAGAGAAATTACACAGAGTGATAGAGTGATGGACAGACAGACAGACAGACAGACAGACAGGTCGGTCCTGTATCACCGGACATAGCGGCTCTCTCTGCCAGCTGTGAGACACTTCTACAGGAAATGGTAATTAGTGACATCACTCTTGGCATCACTGGTTGTTGCTATGGCAACAATGAAGCAAGGAAACTTAATGAGAAGCTCATCTACTCTCTGTGCAACACTACACACATTTTATACCTCCACTAATGCTGGAGGAGAGGGACACACAAAACACACACACACATACCAAGTCTGTTTATTCTCTGGCCCTCAGGGCATCAGCTGCCCTACCCTAAGGAAGAATCAGCCTTTACTGAACCATGCACACACTCTCTATAATAACACAGGACAGTCACATACACTGCAGTCACTTCCTTTTTTCTCAGCTGAATAAAATGATCAATAATGACAAATTTTAATAAAAAATAAACACACGTCTTCATGTCTATAAAATCCGACGTCTTCGTCCTCGGCCGTTACAATCCCTATGAATTTTGTATGAGCTATCTGTGGAGCCTCGAGACGGCATGGTGTTTCTTTTTTAAAATGATTGAAAGAGAGAAAACCACATGGACTCGCCCAGAGTGTACCGGAGCAGCGTAACCATGGAGACGACGGACACGTGAACAGGTCCCAAACTCGGACGTGGAAATGCCGCTGGCTCACCTCAATTTTGAGAAATAACTAAGTGCAGGCGCTTGCGTGAAGTTCCACGACTTAAAGAGTCAGGAGTTTAAGCGCCATCATCTGGACACAAGGACAAAACAACTCATATGATATGATGATAATTTCTTCATAATCCTCACTGTATTATATCTTCTCTGAAATCTTATAGACTCACAGACTCAGATACGAGTCAATGAGCCTTCAGCTCTTTACACATTTGCTGACTGAGGCGGCGTCACCAGATCAGCACTTCTCCCATCGAGCCGAGCTGCTGCTCTAATGCACTGAGCATCAGACGGTTTTCATACATCAGATTAATTACACCACGGCTGCATGCATCATCTCTGCATTACCATATAGATGTATTTGTGTCTAAGAGTTACTCACAGCTCATTATCTCACAGCTTCTAATCACATTTTATCCCACAGAGCTGCCGAGATCTGCACACTGATTGGAGGTCAGGTGTTGATTTATTCTCTAGAACAGCAGCTCTGGTTTATATGAATGCGTTATGGTTTCCATAGTAACGTGTACAGAGGATGCTCCGCATAAACGGATTGATAAGGAGTCTCCGGCGTCAGCGCTTTGGAACAGTCAGAGGACAGAGGAGGTAGGTTTTAATGCTGTGTGTAATCGTTAATGATGAGCTGGTGAGATTCTGACACACGTGCTGAAGTTCTGTTCGTTCTTTTGGTCATCAGTTATTAAAAAATACTTTAACTCCGGTACACACATCATTGCGTTCCCTTGAGACAAGGTCAGTCTGCGTGTGAGAGAGACAACTCATTATCCTTCAGACACGCTGCCATCTGGTGGTGCACACACACACACACACACACACACACACACACACACACACACACACACACACTTGCTCTATGTAGAAGGTGGATTGTAGTATTACGCAATGTAACCTGTGGTCCAAGGCCTGTGCTATGAAAACACACACAGTCTTGTGTTTCTTCGGAAAGCTGAGGTTCTTTTTAATGACTGGAGACAGTTTCATATTTTAGTACAGAGCTCTCTCTCTCTCTCTCTCTCTCTCTCTCTCTCTCTTTTGCTCAATCACACCATCATTTGAACATTAGATAACTGTATTTCTCTTCTCATCATTTTATATCTTCCTGCTACACTGCACCAGGAATCAGAGCATGCATGCGCTCACACACACACAGACACACACACGTCGTACCGTGCCACCCCCACTGCCACACAGTCAGGTCTAATGAGTCCATTAGCACCCTAAATTAATCTGTAATTACTGGCATGACTAGCTGAGCTGGAGTCTGGGCTTCCTGGTTTCTCTGCGTGTTCACACAAACACGCAATGGAACACAAACTGTGTGCAAAAATACAGCACAAAAAAATAATAAAGCATTAGTATGAGGATGTGATCAGGATGAGAGGCTACGAGATAAGGTGAAACAAACAAGATGATATACAAACACTAGCGAAGGTCAAGAGATGATAAAGCCGTCTTTTCGGCAGGAGATGATTTTAGGGATGATTTACATGTTCAGATGCTGGAAATATGACTGTGGTTAAGACCAGTGAATTTCTCTGTGTCTCTGTGGTGTGGTGTGTGTGTGTGTATACACAGGAAGTGTCCATGTGAAGGGTTTTGCAGGTCAGCGCACTCTCTCTCTCTCTCTCTCTCACACACACACACACCCACCAAAGCATATACACCTTTTCATCAGACAGGTCCAATGTTTTCATCATCAGCTTTCTTCTTAAATATTTATTTTTATCCAATTAGTCAGGAGAGATGGGTTTCATCTTCTCCTGTGTGTTGCAAACGAAGTGCCTTTGGGCAAACTCGGTCCTGTGGGAGCAGTGAGAGGAGCGCCCTCTTCTGTTCACAAGCAGCACTGCAGAAAACATCTGACTGCACAGCCCCTGATGACAGACCAGGGATTTTGGACACAAGTACACAGCAATTCTAGAATAACAGGAGATCAGATGTAGAAGCTGGTGTGACAATGCTGATTTTTTAGCAGGGCTTTAGATTTAACAAAGCTGGTGGTTTGACACTGGAGACTCCTTCCACTGATGTTAAATGAGTACACATCCCTATGAAGGAGCCATTACTATAGAAACAATAATGTAGTGTAATGTAATCTTGAGCTGTTGGAAAATTATTCAAAAACGTCTGACCAATCACAAAGCAGTTCAGAACTCTGCTCTCACTTCAACTCTCACACTTAATCTCTCTCCATCTCACTTCATCTCTCTCTCTCTCTCTCTCACTTCATCTCTCTCTCCCTCACTTCATCTCTCTCTCTCTCACTCACTCTCTCTCAATTCATATCTCTCTCTCTCACATACACTCTCTCAATTCATCTCTCTCTCTCTCACTCACTCTCTCTCAATTCATCTCTCTCTCGCTCTCACTCAGCTCTCACTTCATCTCTCTCTCTCACTCACTGTCACTTCATCTCTCTCTCTCTCTCTCTCTCAATTCATATCTCTCTCTCTTACATACACTCTCTCTCTCAATTCATCTCTCTCTCTCTCTCATTCACTCACTCTCTCAATTCATCTCTCTCTCTCATTCACTCACTCTCTCAATTCATCTCTCTCTCTCTCATTCACTCACTCTCTCATTCACTCTCTCTCTCTCTCTGAGAAGATGGATTTCTCCCTGTGTGTTCTCAGAGGACTTTCTCAGGGTTTCACAGCACCATCTGATGGCTAACAGATGAAAGGCTGGAGTCGAGTTTGGTCAGCAGCAGCGGCTCGATAGAGTTAAGTCTGACTCTACAGGAAGCTTCTCTCCTCCCAGCTGGGGGCTCGTGTTGGGCTGCTGATGTGATGGAGAGGGTAATTAGCAGGGTGAAAAAGTGCAGTAACTATTGAATGAAGACAGAAGAAACAAGAGGGCTAAGAAAGAGATTCTCTTCAGTGTTTCAGTCACCATCGCAATCCAAGTCACTGGCGGCTAATAAACGACGGTGTCTGACGTCCTGGATGTAGCTTTATCATAAAACGGCTGAGTGCTGGAACTCCTTAAAGAATCTTCACCCGAGGCTCTGCTTTTGATTCCCAGTAGACGGGAAGCATTAGAGTGCCATGCTAGCGACGCTCGTATTAAAAGCGCGTGCTGGTAGCTGTCACTCATTCCACACCGCTGCCAGGGTGAGTTCTTTTCCTGCAATTAAATCACAGTGATGAGCCGAGGTAGCTTTCTGAATAATGCACTCCCATGTCTGGTTAAATATAGATCTGTGCATGATGACAGAGCCGTGGTGTGAACTTGAGCTGAACTCGAGTGTCGGGGAAAGTGCAGGTGGTTTAACAGAGATGCCGCTAACAGACAGAAAATGCTAATCATGCGAGACAGTCGTGTTTGGACAGGTTCGTGTAATTAACACCGGATGACCCTTTGACCCTGTTTTCACACAGCTGATGAGATCTGATCCTGCAGTAAAGCACATCGAAGAGGAGCTGGACTGGAAGGGGAGGTGAAGTGATGTGATGTATCGCCTGTAATATGCAAATCGCCTCATTATTTTCGTCCGTTCATCTTTAGTTGTTTAGGCAAACGATGGCTGCCAATGTGTGTGGAAGCGATCGATTTATCTCGAGTACTAGAATGAATCAGGAAGGACGACGTAAAGAGAACGTTGGATGTCGAAGAGAACGTTCCTCTCGGCTGCTGCGTGTGGAAGCAGGAAGCTATGAAGTCAGCATTAAAAGACAAAATCTCAGCATTTAGACTCATCACTAATCCTGAAATCTGTAAGCAAGTCACTGGACCTTCACCAACAGCACCAATTAAAAATTCAGTTCAGTATCCACTTCCTGTGCTCTTGTGTGAAGAATGTGTAATACATTTGTAAGGTAGAGCGTGAGGGGCTAGTCGAACACACACACACACGCGCACACACACAAATGGATACAGATTCCTTCCACTGCTCAACTAATAGGCTGAATAATGCATGTCTATGCTAATGAGGGTCACTCGTGCTCTCTCTCTCTCTCTCTCACTCTCTCTCACACACACACACACACACACAGCTCTCCCTCACACACAGAAATCTTGTGAGCATAGAGGATTTTTCTGTTCATTCCTCCTGACTAATGACTGCATGCTTTTTTTGACTTAATTCCTTTAACCTGTGCACATTTTACAAGTGACTTCCTCTTTTAATCTCATCTCCATTACAGTACTCTATGCCACAGTGCCGCCGAGTTCTGCGTTCCGATTGGTCAGAAGGTTTGGGTTTCTATGGAAACAGCATGTGAAAAAGTGCGTAATTTTTGATATGGTGCAATATTGTGTGAAGAATAAGCGTTAATATGGTCGTATGTACGTATCGAAGGAGTCTCCAGTGGTTTCTGGCATTTTCAGGACAGAGTAGATTACATTTCTTCGCTGTATCTCAGTACAGATTGTTTATAGCTGCTGTAACAGAAGTGACAACAGGAAGTAACTCATCTTAGGGAATAGCGTATCTCTCTCGGTTTCTCATGCCGTCTCACTTCATCTCTTGCCGTTTCCGTCCGTCCCACTTCATGTCCCCGCCGTCTCACTTCATCTCTCGACGTCTCCGTCCGTCCCACTTCATGTCCCCGCCGTCTCACTTCATCTCTCGACGTCTCCGTCCGTCCCACTTCATGTCCCCGCCGTCTCACTTCATCTCTCGACGTCTCCGTCCGTCCCACTTCGTCTCACCGCCGTCTCACTTCATCTCTCGCCGTCTCTGTCCATCCCACTTTGTCTCCCCACCATCTCACTTTATTTGTCACCGTCTCCGTCCCTCCCACTTCGTCTCCCCGCCGTCTCACTTCATCTCTCACCATCTCTGTCCATCCCACTTTGTCTCCCCACCATCTCACTTTATTTGTCACCGTCTCCGTCCCTCCCACGAAGTCTCCCTGCCGTCTCACTTCATCTCTCGCTGTCTCTCCGTCTCTGTCCACCTCTCACATCATCTCTATCTCTCACTTCATCTCAGTCTCCAGCCGTCTCACTTCCTCACTCACTCTGTTGTATGTGGCTCTATGGTGAATAAGAGTGATGCATCTCCTACTTCCAGCCAATAATAGCACGGTATTTTGCTGTTGTATCGTGAGTAAATTCACATTAGGTGATGAAGTGATGACGCAGTCAACAAACAAGGCAGGAGCGTCGCGTGGGTCGTACGAGTGTCTATGTGTGGTCCCAGTTCTCCTCCTCCACTCACAAGCTCCACCATAGAATCGATCGCTTTTTCACTGCTCACCAGATGGCCCGCTGTTGTAAAGTTGTTGCCTCACTTCACACACGAGCAGCAATTTCCTCTGGAGGAGTGACGGAAGGAGGTGGGGGGTGGATAAAGGTTAACAAAGACAAAGATAGAGAAAGAGAGGGAGACACTGTGTTCGCATAAGCGTCCACGTGAACGAGCGGTTACTATGGAAATGAAAAAGTGGAGCAGAGGTACATCATGATCATCACCCAAAGATTGTGGATCTCAGTCAAAAAGCATTTAGCAAGAGGCAAATAAATAATACTGTGTGTGACATCCAAAATGTTTAACGCTGACCTGGAGATATCTGGAGTATCTCACATGGGAGAAGAGAGGAGAGAGAGAGAGAGACACCTACAGACACAAGAGTGTTACTGAAGAAAGGAAGACACCAACTACAAGGAAATATTACGCTGTTGTCCTGCTTCTGGTACCAGACACTTCAAGTATACTAACAGACATGTGATCTCAGATAGATTACCCAAACATTTAATGACTAATCGTGTCAGAAAACTAGCTCACGGGTCGGTGAACCTACAGACACGTCCGAGAGATCAAGCTTTATCCTCCACCTAGTGACAGGGACAAAAACATCTAGACCGTATAGATGAAAGGCTGGAAAGGGAAAAAAGGAAGGAATAACAAAACGCAGGGCAAGAAACAGAACAGTTTATTTCTTATTAGCAAGGGGTGGGTGAAAACTTTTTAAGATTCGTTACAATAAATATACGGTTAAACTCTGACAGACTGCAGTGACATCATCTCTGGTGCATTTATTGCGCTTGGTTAATAGATTCTGTGATGTATTTTTAATAGAGAGAGAGAGAGAGAGAATGAATGAGACTTAAGGCGGCACTCTCATATTGACTGATGTCTCTAAACGTCCTGTATAAGCACGCTCTCACGCACAGAGCTGATGGATGTGTGTATATTGATACTCAACACAGACCTTCCCATGACACCTTAAATAAAAATGGCCAAGTGTGTAGAATGATAAAAGCACCTCCGGGAGGAAAAAAAACAGTCCATCATTAATTTTTTACCCAACCTCACAGCGGCGTTAATGGAGATCTTCCGTTTCACACAAGATGATAAATTCCTCCTTACTTCATCCTTCACGTCACCAGGAATAACGTTTAGCTAACCTCTGCTAAACACCACCGCGTGACTAAAAGACCTTGAATCCCCAGACACGACGTGAGGAGAGAAATTATTAGTGGTGTCTGTTAACATTTTCTCTTACTGACACACGACAGAAGACCATAGAACACCGCGTATAAATAAACCAGACACAGATATTTGCTCTGTTCGCTTCTACCGAAGGTTCTTCCACTGGGGTTTTCTCTCACACTCTAGAATGTACACAGAGCACCAAGGAAAAACAAATAAAAACCAGCCAGATCTGAGATAGAGTAGAGCGATGAGAGAAAAGCCCGGGATGAGAGACGGCCAGACCTGCTCTAGCGTACGAGCTGAAATAACCACTCTGTACAACCACGACCAACAGAAAAGCATCTCAGAGATTTAATATACCCAATAAAGAACATTACACCAGCATCAAGGAAGTGTCTGAAAAAATCCTAAACTCATTCAGAAAGAAATATCAAGAACATGTGTGAAACCTCAGTGTGTGTGTATTTCACATTCCCCAGGTGTTATAGATTTATTTATCCGAGTGCATAGTGATCAGGGTCGATGAGGGAGCCAATTAAGGAAGAAAATCAATATTTGCCAGCTCTCATTCTACCTCGTATCTGTTTCTTACACGATCGTCAGTCTCCTCCTCGGCTCACGCTTCTCCCGAGGCTGTCTCCAGCGAATTATTACTCCTCTTCTTGATGCTAAAGAGCATCTGATTTGCAAAAACACTGTGCCGCCACGTCCACCGGCCGACGTGATTAATTAAACCCTGCATCGCTAATGAGGTGATAAAATGAGGGGAAACAAGATTGACCAGAGGCCAAAACAGACACAAGGAGAGAAAAAAATGTTTGCGGCTATTTCGGTTGGTATTTTAGTCACATCCCTGTGTTCGCGGCCTCGCTGAAAAATACATAGTGGATGGAGTAAATATTAGGATTATTGTTATTATGGAGTACATTTTTTGAGAAGTAATATAATATTAACAGAAATGAGAGTTTATTTTTAGAGTTGTGTTATCTGAAGAGAATGTGGGGGGGCTGTTAAGTTCTCTTATGTTTTTTTGATCCTTTTACAGTTACACACTGAAAACCCACCAATGGATATGTGAAAGCAACATCCTGGACTTGCTCAATCGTCCTTATCCAACACACACACACACACACACACACACACACACACACACAGGATAAAAGCCCTGCTAAAGTGAGGAGTGACCTGACGATCATGAGGAAGTAGCACTTCAGAGGAAACTGTGGAGGCAGTTAGTTACAAACGGCTGAGCAGAAAAAAACAGCGCATAGGGAAATTAACTTCCTTAAATTCATTCTTTCTTTCCTTCGTTTCTTTTCATATGAAAGATGAAATGAGGATAAAAAAAGAAAGAAGGAAAGAAAGAGAGGGAAACATGGCATGACCCATGCCTTTCCTCTCCTGATCACTCAGGCCCAAAGGATCAATCAGGAACAAATTAGGCCATGAACAATGAAACAATGACAGACTACTCAAGGAGAGAGGGAGACTTCACACACACACACACACACACAAAATAAAGGCTTCGAATTCATCTACAGATTACACGACACAGATTAGGATTAGGTCGACTTATCCAGCTAGTGCGTGCTCTCTCTCTCCCTCCACACACACAGACAAGCTAGTATAGTGATGTGATGGAGAAAACCTAGCTTTCATTAGTAGAGTAACATGGCTGATTAAGCATTTGCTGCTGAAAGCACGACCACGAACACACACACTCACTTATATATTCTGGTCTAATTGATGACTAGCAAATGTAGCTGCAGGAAGCACAAGACAATGACTTACACACACGTGCACACAGTAAGCCTAGTTGAGTCAGCACAGCAGTGGACAGAGGTGAGATTTACCTCTGCTCTCACTTCATCGGTAACCAATAAGAAACCTGATGTTCCACCCAAGTTTAAATGATAGAACTCTGACAGATGGTTGGAATTGTTCAGCAGTTTCAAATTTTTCAAAATCCCATGTGTTTGTTGATACGCTGAATTGTAAAATATGTGAATCATTTTCTCATTGGATGCCTGTTCATAGTGGCCTTTCAACTTCTGTCACTGCTGTTTACTGTACTTAGTCTTTGATGTTCGGTGTAATATGTCTGTATGCATGTTATGTTTGTAAGTAATTTGTATTTTATGATACCTGCCTTAGGACAACGGATGAAAATTAGCTATTGTGCTAATTCCGGCATATTTACACTGATGCTCATTGCTGATTTGTTGATCATTGTGCACTGTCCTAAATAAATTGTACTGTAAAAGCAACACGGTGACCCAAGTGCAGCTCGGCTATGGCACAGCCTCGGCTGCCAAAAAAAAAAACCACCAACCTCGTTATGGAGTGCCAATACTTTTGCACCAACAGAATGGTCAATCTTCAAAGACGTAATTTGAAAGCAGTGTGTCAGCCGGTATAAAGTGATTTAAAGCACGTGTGTCAGTAACTCATGTACAGTTATATGATTAGAGGCAGTTTGAGGCACGTTCACGCCGAAGCGCTGCACCAGAGTGATTCGCAGAAACGTTGTCATTTGTGTAAACGCTTTTCACTTTTAATCACCGCCGTTTTCAGCGCTGCTTCTGCTACACATAACCAAAAGTGCCAAGAGAGACTTTGTGGATTAGGTAAAGAAAAACAAAAGGCTTTGCTGGCATGCTCTGAAAAGAAATGTTTCTCTCCTGTTTATCCCGGTCACTAATCTCTCTTACCCCCCCCTTTGGAGCAGAATTTGAGTTTTCATCACAGCTCGGTTTTGCTCCAACTCGCGGTTTGATCATCGGCATCAATGAGCTGCTTCGCTGGTTTTAATATGAGAAGTGTGCCAAAAGAGCTGAGACCTGGACGAGACCTGGCCGGGCACAGCAAAGTCACCACCTCCATCATCTCCTCCTCCACCCTAAAAAGCCACATATCTGGAGTGAATGCTCTTTTGTTTCTCAGGGGTGCACTGGAGGAGTCTGGAGTGTGTACGGGTTTTATCTAATTTGATGAAAGTGGCAGCCGCTCCAAACTGCAGACTGTACAGCGTTTAATTGGATTAGAGGCTGCAGAGGATGCTGCTTGTCAAATTAGGTCCTGAATGAGCCGTTCTTCACCGGCTGCAGACGTGCAGTTTTTTTTTTAATAGGCAAACTTGACGCAGGACTGCACCACTTACGGGAATGGAGCAAACAAATTGTAAGTTAGTCCGTTTTGATTTGTGTAACAGTGGATCCTTTGCTGGAAGATGAGCCTCCTCAGGGTTTAATAAAAGTTCTCATCCAGTTCTGGAGTCTCTGAAGTCCTCGTGGACATTGTGATGGACCACGTGCGCTACAAAGGCGAGGCGTGATCTGTGCCTGCTCACCCACGGAGCTCTGGCGCTTTTCCCCTTCCCCAAGCTGGCATGGAGCTCTTGGCGATCGGTGAGGCGCGCCTAATCCAGTTTTGATGAACTCGGCTAATGGACTCCCTGCTGTCCTTTATCTAAAGCGCTCGCTTTCTAGTCACGAATACTCCATAGACACGAGCCCTTCTTCACCACGCCCCTCACACGCAGCAGGAAGGCGGGGTTTCAGCCATAAATACCTCCTCTGCACCCTCAAATGGACAAAAAAATAAAAAGACAACTGTTGCAGATGGAAATGGCTCGCCAGAGCAGACCTTTCGTCATACTGGAGGCGTTTTCGGACCGTCGCCCGGACGTCAAAAACACACCCGATTGGAGCGTCTCTGGACTTCGCCTTCCTGCAGAGCGCGAGCGGAGAAGACGCAGATTAGCCGCAAACGCCCGCGAGCGCCGGAGGATGCTGGGACTAAATGTCGCATTCGAGCGGCTGCGCAGCGTCATCCCACGCCTGCAGAGTGACCGAAGACTCTCCAAATCAGAGACTCTGCAGATGGCGCAGATCTACATTGGGACTCTGAGCGAGATGCTACAGGACAGAGTGGAATCTCCGGAGGGGACCTCAGAAAAGGAGAATGGGGACGTTAAAGCAGAGGACGGAGTGGATCAGGACTCTACAGACTCAGAAGCGTGTTGCGGAGGACACACGGAGAATTGGCTGCGGCACGAGCTCAAAGGAACGCTGAACTTTTGCGAACGGAGCAACGGCACGAAGTAGCGAGGCAATGTCGTCTTTGTGTTATATATTTTTGGAACTTTGTAGAAATGACATTGAGATGAGGATTTGTACAGACAAAAAAAAAAAATCATCGTAATGGATTGAAAGAAGTAATGAAAGTAACAACTTTTTATTCAAGTTAAAATTATATACACGTAATCAAAGGCATTATTTTTGAAATTGGTACAAAGTGTCCAGGATCCTGTGGTTGGCTTTTGGACGCAGCTTAAATGTGACTTCAACAAAACTGAGAGGGGAAACAAAGGGGGGGGGGAACTGTATAAAATAAAAAATAAGGTTCAATTCTGAAAAGTAGTCTATCATTCTAGATTTCCAAGAGCCAATATTTACAGAAATATGTACATCTGTGTGGTTCCATTCATTTCCAGAGTTAAGAGAACAGCGATGATTAGCGCACTGAACAGCCCTAACAGAACACACACACACACACACCCACACGAGACAAACGACCAACAAAAAAAGTTTGCAGCAGGCAACAAAAAAATAACACACACGTTTTGATAATACGCATCAATTCCAAAGTAAATAATTATAATAATAAAAACACCTTGTATGTCTTTTTTCTGTACATCTAGATGCTAAGCTCATTTCCGATTTCATCACAGAAGGAATAAACACATCATGGATTTGAGTACGAGTGTAAAAGGGGGGAGGAAAAAAAAACACGAATGAAAAGAACTGGAGACGTAAAGGTGTCGTAAGAAAGCGGGCATGGAGATGAAGATTAATAATAAAAGGTATAAACGTTAAGGGCTTTATACTGACATTCAGCTTAAAAATCATGCAGCGCCCTTAAATCCAAATAAATTAGTTAATAATGGGGGGGGGGGGGGGGGCACAAACAAATGATAAGAGGAGCTGATCTGAGCACTTGGCTTGTTCCTAATTGTGTGATTTTCTCATCCGAGCACTCGAACACACAGCGTTAGGTCTTCCGGTTGTTATGTGGTGAAGCTAAACCACAAGCACTCAATAAGTGCGCATGCGCTCGGGTTCTGCGTCTAGGTGGAGACTGAGATATCAGGGACGTAACAGGAAGTTTCCCTGTGTGCGCCGTGTCTAACCTGCTGAACTTACGGCAGGTTTATTCCTGATCAGAGTTGACACACTCTCTGGATTTGTTCTTACACCGGGGGTCGTATCCTTCAGCTTAACGTAAAATTCAGGTGAATGACAAAGTAACGGATGAAAAGCATGCGTGTTCCTCTAAGGCTGATTTGTGACGTGACATCATCAGAGCATATTTTTTTCTATAAAAAAAAAAGAAAAAAGAAAAAAAAAAGGAAAAAAGGAAGAAATTAAGAATAAAAATAAAAGGGGGGAACAGGACTGCTGACACCCAGCTGCTGGTGGGTCTCTGCATTCCTCTGTCTGGACAGGTGTGTGTGTGTGTGTGTGTGTGAGGGTGTGTGGGTGTGTGTGTGGGGACCTCCGCTCACACACTAGCAGTGCTCGAGGTAATCGATGACCCGAGAGATTGACTTCTGGCCCGTGGTGCCCACGTCACACTGGAAATAAACACACAATCCGTGGTTACACACACGCGCGCATACACACACACACACATCCACCCAAAAGCTGAAATATGTAGGAAATACTTACAGTGAGATTCATGAAATTTAGGAACTTCTTAAGCATTTCTGTCATTATAGAGAAGTCACCTTTGGGCAGGTTTTCCCGCACAGTACTCACGTTCATCTGGAACAGAACACACAAGCGTTTGCAATTAAAGTCCTTCAAGTGATCAAATCATTTCTTATTAGACGCCGTTGTGATTTCTTTCGGACAGCATCGTTTATGCTGGAATAAATCGGCTCTGCCTTCGGCTTCTTTACCAAAGTCTCGTGTCGTGCAGCTCTTCGGTCTTCTGGAGTCTTTCGCTTCTATGCGGTCGACTTTTCTACCTTTTGCTTATTTAACCATTACTAAAAGGTGAGGTGTTAAACCTCGTCCTACATCTCGGTTACACTTTCTAATTAGCCTTTTACACACTGCAGCTGGGAGTTATTTGATCAAAAACAATGAGTTAAATATCCTTGATTCTGTTTTGGCTCTTTGTAATTCAGTGAACGCACGAGGTTGGGCATAATTGCTTTTTAATTAATAGGATTCCTGTTTTTTTTTCCAATTCCCCTCGTCTGCCAAGCGACAGTTGTTTTGCCACAATGACATCTCAGGCCTGACTGCACTGATAAATAAAGAATTAAGCCTAATCTCATTTCAATGCAAATTTGCAAGCAAAAGCTAGGAGCATACAGAAGATTTGATTAAAAAAGGAAAACTACACCGCAGTCGGGGCACAAAACATTTTTCAAACCTTCGGACACTTTCGTCCTTTGAGGTTCTGCTGTTGTCAGCAAATTATACACACACGTACACAGACAAACTAAAATGCGTCCAGATCATCTTTACACTGCCAACACTTACATATGACTTTCTCGAAGTGCTTAACACATGAGATGTTTTCCAAATGCTATGATTAACAAACGGAAGCTCGACAGGAGACACCAGATGTCGCCATGTATTCACCATGGTTGCTGACACAAAGCTAATCATCTTGACCACATCCATTTAAGGTGTTACAGGGACCATGACCCGGACGTGGCTATGCCTGATGCCCCAGCGTTCCTCTTCTGATCATTTAGTTTGAAAGACTTGAAGATCAACTGTGTGTATAACTTTTTGGGTTAGGGGATCGTTTAGCCGTTTTGTTCGTTGCAAACAGGATGAAGACGGATGCTCTCCTTCCCTTTCCACTTTAAACAGCGTGCACCTTCTGATCGCCTTCCACCACAACAGCGCTATACTCACTGTCCAACCTGCCAGTCACAAATCCTACATCAGTGGTGTTGAAAGATCCTACGAGTTTCCTGTCTGTTGTAAGACTTCGGCTGGATTTTCTCAGAATTAGATTGCTACATCGATGAAATAAGAGGAATAAATAAATGGCTTGTCGTGCAGTTGAAGAGAAGAGAAAATGCTGAGCTGCAGAAACATGAAAGTTCCTGTTGAACAAGGTAACAGCAACATGATTGTGTGTGTGTATACATGTGTCTCCCCTACACTTGTCTATTATAACATCAAACATAAATGATGTCTAAATGCCTTTTCCAATGCAATTTCCATCAAATACTTGAGAGGACATACAAAAGCTTTCATTTGCAGCAGTAATTGTGTAGTGTGTGTGTACTTACAGGGCTTCCCTGGCAGAGGCAGCCTAAAAGCAGTGCAGTGTATGAGGCCACGATGCTGTCCTCCATGTGCTTCCCTGCATGCTGGAGCGCTACAAAAAAAAAAAAAAAAAAAAAAAAAAAAAAAGTGTGATACACACAGTTGCCCTTTTCACTGAAAATGTTGCCAGTGTTTGCTGACTATTAGTAAGCGCTGTGTGCGTGCACATGTTTGTGTGGGTTTCTCACCTTTGTTGAGGTCCAGCTCCTCTTCATCTTCGTCTTTCTTCTTGTTCTGGTTCTCCGTGCCCTTGTCCTCCGACGCCACCCACTGAATTTCCCCAGACGTTTCCTGCCACTCGCCGCTCTGGTCCAGTGCCTCCGTGGGCACGTCGTTGATGAAGTCATCCGTCTCTGCCTCAGCCAGGACGGCGGCGTGCTCACGCTGGAGGAACAGCTACGCGCACACACACACACACAATTAGGCTGACATCAGATTTTATGATCACATGGAGGACATCCTCATCACACAGAGCCAGGATGAAATGGTAAAATTGAATCAAAACACAATAACAAAAAAACTGAGCTAGCTAAATGTGTCAATTACTGGAAACACGGTCCTCTGTAAAAATGTAGACTGTCACAGCAACTCGTACCCTAAACCTGTTAAATGGTTAGTTAGCAGATTCACTGATATGGTAGTAAGAGGGTCTTTTACCTCTTAATCATCTGTAACCTGATGCAGAAAAGTGTCTGTTTGACTGTATGTGATAACTTGTTTATGAACCGTGTCAAGATTCTGGATATAAGGAGTAGTGAGGGAGAGGAACCCAGAGGAACCCTAAGAGTCTCTGTTTATCTGCTCCCTCTGATTAAGTAAAACACAGGAGCCTCGACATGGACTAATTATCTTTGCACAGTCTATATGTTATTAATCTAATCTACTCGATTACAACAGTGGTGTTAATGTAACTCGGTAATGAAAGTTTAATAAATGATGTCTTTTTAATGAAATAATACTACAGACACGTCATACTGAAGCATTTCATAATGAGGTTTTATTCCTATATAATTGCCTAGCTATGATAAAACTGTAAAACATTAGTAAAAGAAAGTAATTATGCATGTTTTGCACATGACAGACCTTCACCAGTGCAGCGATAGCACTCATTGAGCCCTCTGTGTTCAGCTCCTCTTTGTCTGACACACATACGGAGTCCCAGAGTTCGCCTCCGTCCATCTGCATCTCCACCAGACAGTGTCTGTTCCTCGCACTGTACTCCACCAAGTTGATCAGCAGTCCCAAACCCTACACACACAAAGTTCATTGCTCCATATTAGCCCTGAAACATTGATTAATAATTCAATTCAAGTTACATAAATGAGGGTGCACTTGACTAGCTTGTATTATGTGAAGACAAAATATATGGTCTTATAACTGATGGGGCATCGACCTGAAATCTGAGCATTTCATCAGGATAATTTGTGCGATGTAAAGCAGGTGATTGGCGTATGGTAAAGCAGGTGATTGGCGTATGGTAAAGCAGGTGATTGGCGTATAGCTAGGCATACGGATGGAGTGGTTTTGTCTTAGCATCTCACCAGAACTCTGATGTCAAATCGCTGCTCCTGTGGCAGATACTGAGGCACCCTGAGCACACAGTTCAGTGCGGTGATGATCAGGTCCTCCTGCTCACCCGTCTTTGTGCTTCCCCACTCTAAACACGTACAAACACATGGAGGTCAATATTCTACACTTTCTAATATTCTATATTCTGCCTGTTCACATAACATGTTTCCAGCTCACCGTTGTCATGTGTAAGGTTGAGCAAGACGCCGATGACTGCTCTCATACAGTCCTGCACCGCTTTCCCCACGCTGCAGTGGGGCTGTGAGGACCCTGACGTGCTCCTGCTCACGTCCCTGCTGTAGCGCTGGATCATCTCCTCACAGTGACGCAAGGCCCTGACATGGATACACAATTACTCTTAGAACAAAAACACAGCTATTTCTAGAAACTAGGAAACTAAATAAAATGCCCCCCCACACGTAAATATATATTAAACAATATATTGTTTATATAGACGCACACACAAACACACAAGAGTCTGTCCTCTGTTAGACCCCGAGTCGTTACTGTAACGTGCGTGCGTGTGTGTGTGTGTGTGTGTACAAGCATAAAGCCATGTGCTGCTTAACACAGAGAGCTTCACATTAGCCATTGCTAAAAAATGTGATTAGCATAACAAGGTCTTGTTAATTATGGAGAATGGTGGCGAGTGGGTTCGTGTATTAGTGAGGTCCTTATTAACACACTGTAGAGTTTTTTCTGGGCATGTAGAACTGAATGAGGGCCAGCTGAGGGATTGTGTGTGTGCGCGTGTGTGTGGGGTTCAAGCTGACCCAGGCCATGCTAGAGGGAAGCCGGGGGCTAATTGCATTAGCAGCGGAAGAGTTTCACTAATCGATGTGACAACAAAGAGTCGATTCTATATATGAAAATACAGAGAATCAACTTTTCTCCTGTGTATCAGAAATTCATTTGTGCGTGTCAGGGTAGAGCCTGAGGAAAATTACCCTGCGCCGGTCCAAGAATGACCCATTCATTTTTTTTCTTAATACTAAATTCATGGCTGCTTTAATAAATCCAATTCTCAGATCAAATTAACTTAAATTCGAAGCTCGCTCTCTCTTTCTGTCCTGAAATTGAGTCTTTACATTTTCTAAAGTTTATTTATTTTAAGTACAGTGCCTTATTATATAATTTTTTTTTTTAGTTACAAAAAAGATTTTTCGCAACTTCAAACAACTCAATTTACTAAATAAATAACATGTGTTTAATGCAGGAGTGCAGGGAGGCAATTTTACACTGTATCGTCTATAAACCTACAGACCTGCAAAATCAAAACAGAAACACACAAGTTTGCAAAAAAAATCCTTCTGGTAACTAACTAAAATATTAACAAACTATAGTTACAAATAAAGTATAGAAGATGTAGTGAGTCAGTGAGAGAGAGAGAGAAAGACAGAGCAATATAGTGAGAGACAGAGAGAGAAAGACAGAGCGATACAGTGAGAGACAGAGACAGAGAGAGAGAGAGAGAGAGAGAGAGAGAGAGAGAGAGAGACTCAATTTTAAGTTTTTAATGATCTGAGAACTGGGTTTGTGATTAAAAGACTATTTATCTAGGCGAATGTCATTACTCAAACTGACATGATTTTAAACACTGAAAATACTATAAAACTCAAAGAAACCTTAGTATACAGAGGGCTACCAGCATAGACATGGAGCAAAACTGCTCCCTAAAGAGATCCACCCTTCGAAAAAGGAGCAACAGTGAAATGTTAATGTGTGCTGATTATCATGATGTGATCTAAACAAACAGTTGTAGGGACACATTTATACCAGGGCAGCAGTGCAGTATTTAAGTTTTCTTTTTTTAAACACGGCTGATAGAGAGGTCGTTGAAGTTGTTGGGTTGTTTTTCCAACGCTCCCTGCAGCTCTACTGAATTCCAAAAAGTTTATAATGAACCTCAGGGAGCTAAATCCAGACATTTCATAAACAGGAGTTGAATCACTCAAACCCAGTAGATACTTGGCACTGCAAAACCTTGGCAAGCTTTTAGGCAGTGTTCCTGCAGCGCTTTTTAGATGAAGCAGCAAACTCTGCTGTGTGTGCGCGCGCACGCATGTGTGTGTGTGTCTCTTACTTAGCCGAAGAGACGATGAGCTGGGAGTCTTTGTAGGCTATCAGGTAGGCCTGGTTCTCCGAGTTGTGCACAGTGACCTAATGAAAGAAGTAAAAACAAAAAGAGTCAATGAAGGTGAAGAACAGAGGAAGGACAAAAAAAAGTGTGTTGTGCTGTTGGAGGAAGTGAATCAACAGCATGCTGGTGTGATGAAGTGGATTTACACACTAAAGTTGAATGTGTTCCCTATAACTCCAACATAATGACAGTCAGAGCTGCAGTACTGGAAAAAATATTCAGCACCTTCTCTTCTGACCAATCACAGTCCAGTATGCAACATGTGCCTTAAAGTCTGAGACGCATTACCGGAATCTGGGCAATCGACTGGGTTTGCAAGTCTGTAATATACTCCATGTAGTACGCACACTGTATATATATATATATATCTGTGCTGCTTTCAAAGAAAATCCTATTTCCAACACTAAAGTATCTTTCAGTGTGTCTGTGTGTTACTTACACTCTCCAGCACGCGCAGACACCTCTCAGCACCCCACAGCGAGGCCACCAGATTCTCCTTATCATCCTCGCAGCTCAGGTTCTCCACACACTCTTTCACTGCAGGAGGTACGAGCGTACAAAACGACTGTCAAGCACGCTCTCCAGCCCACAATAACCAGGCAGATTTCTTTATCACAGTACACACTGGATGATTTATTAGTTGCCGGTCAGTAAAGGGCTGAAGTGAAGTCAAGCTTTTTTTTCCTTTTTTTTTTTTTTTTTGGAGAGGAGGTTTGAATGTGAAGTTCATCATATTGGATGAGTATCAGCTCATGCTCAGAATTAGTATCAATATCAGAAAGGAAAGAGTGACACTTTTACAGAATTACTGAAAAGAAACGCAAACCCTTATCTACGATGTGGTCGAGTCCTCCCAGTAACCGCAGCTCCTCTTTAAACCAGTCTCCTGCTCTTTTTGAGGTTAGTGATAACAGCGTTTCCATGGCCAGATGCCCCGTCTGCAACAATGCAAGAGAACACAACCAAACTAAGGTTCATCCTATGCCTGAGGAAAATTTCCCAGAGACTGATTATTTAAATAAACATACATATCTAGCGAAATGACCTGTAAATGACCAGTGTCCATCAGCACAGTCGATCTGATACGATATGGTTTCTATAGCAACAGCTCAGGCTGCATTACAGAACACAGTGTAACCCACTCAGAGGTCAGATAAGAGTGTCACTGTGACAGAAAACGTCTCTGGATAAAGAGAGGTTTAAACTGAGTAGTAAAAGATAGAGTGGAAAAAGAACACAACATATAAGCTCTTTTCAAATATGAACTTATTCCCCTTGAAATTTCAATACGTACGCAAACATTAGAATGCTGGAATAAACGGAGGTTTTAAAGCACATCTCTATGGTGCATTCATAATAGATGAAGATTGGAGGGCAGATAGTGCTTTAAGATCGTCCATGGTCAGAGATGTTAGTCACTGAACATCAGAGCAAAATCAAACATTAGAACTGAAATGAACATTAGAGCACTGCTTCCCTTTTGAAATGAAAACACGCTACTGTAAGCTACTAGATTAACCCAAAGTGTTATGTGCGCTAAGCAGTACCGTGATGTTCTCCAGATCGAGGTGCTTGTTGTGCACCGTCTCGCAGAGCTTGCGGATCCGCTCCTTCACTTTGCTCATCTCCTTGGCGGAGAGATGGCTGTCTGCTGTTTTGTCCTGCTCAAGCTCCAACAGGCGAATCATCAGCTCCAGACTGGCGCGGTCCAGGTCCATGTTCAAACGGTCACGACTCAAGATGTACATCAGGGACGCCGTACATAGAGCGAGGTTCTGTTAATGTGAGTGAGAGAGAGAAACAGGATACGGTTTATGAAAGGTCTCTTATAGAACCAGCTCTTATTCACGGTCCATGGACTCATCGGCATTAGAGAAAAATACAGCACAAGGGAATGCTAATCACCGGAGCAGACAGTGACCACGTTGTTGACATCTAAGCACATGTACGTAGGTTGTAATAAATTTTTGCATTTGCATTTTTGAACACTCGAGATTACTGTGCGGTTAAAGGCCAATAATCAATTGTCTATTCCACTTACATGACAAATTTGCTCGTGGTTAGAAACGGAACTTAAAAGAGATTAACAATGCGGTGAAATGCCAGTGAGCCAGAGTGGTGCGTGTTGGTCTTACAGGGTGCTGGGGGGCATCATTGATGGTCTTAAAGACTTGTGCCACTTTGCCCCGGGCCCTCAGGTGCATGCGGAAGCTGGGCAGGGCGCAGCGAGTCGCTAGGCTAATAACACTGCAGACACACAAACGTTCAGATCAGTCACTTAGATGATCCAATAGCATTCAACATCATCCATCATCCTGTGAAAGATTCTCTCTGTCTCGCCCTAATTTTACCTAAGGCAGCGAGTGTTGAGAGGCTGGCCGCTCTTGAGGCCTGTAGCCAGGTACTCGAAGTCATCCGTGAACTCCTGGTTCTCTCCGAACTCCACCACATCGTTGAAGTGCTTTACGTGCTGCACCACTGTATATAACTGCGGGAAGGAAAGATGTTTATTTTGAATAGAATAATAAATCTTCTTCCAAGGCTAAGAACTTATCACTCATAGTAAGGTCTAATAAGGGGATAAGGTTCTATCTAGCTGAAGCTTATTTAAATTGAAATAAATGGTGTTAAACTTGGTAGTGAAAGACGTTGAGTCTAAAAAAAAAATAAATTATCTCGGACATGTGACATCACACACCGGACTGAGCTCTTTAACGAGAAGGTAGTGTAAGACAACATTAAAGAGAATATAGTATTAATGAGCTGCAGTGTACATTTGTAATTACATGATGGAATAAGTGGTGAATGGGCCTCTCTCTCTTTCTGTCTCTCCCGCTCACCTCTTTGTGCTCTTTCCGGCATTTCAGTGCAGTGACGATGTCCTGGTAAGGCTCAGTGGGCACAGTGACCGATTTGGTAACTTTGGGTGGCAGAGGCGGAGTCTTGAACACGCCCTCGTCTCCCTTGTGCGAGTTTGACTCCTTGCTGCTACCGGATGAAGTAGCCTGAGAGAGGAAGGAAGAGAAGAAGTGAGAGAATTAACACACTGAACACACTGTTCATCTCTACTCACACTGGCACAACCAGCACACACACAGAAAAAACAGGTGCAAGTGTGTCATGCACACATGGTTCTCAGAGTAGTTATAAACATTTACATAAGAGTGATAGAAACAGTGAATAGCAACACGAGGAACCAGGTGTATAGAGAAGCTACACTGTGGCCGTGTGTGTGTGTGTTACTGACCGGAGCAGCCTGTGATGCAGATGGAGGAGGAGGAGGCAGCTCTTCAGGTTCTGGTTGGTTCCAGTGTCTTGCATTATACACAGCTTTAGTAGGAGACTGCAGAGACACAAACCCCCATTTTAACACACACTGGAATTAAGCTGCTCTACATCACACTTTTCAGTCTGTACATAAGCTCACGTCTGCGTTATTTTTAATAAGAGTCACGTTTTTCCCCCGAAAGATCAATTTTAGTGCCAGAGAAGTAACAGTAATCTGAGTGTTTATTTTTAATTAGAACGAGACGCACAAAAGGATTAATAGTGCAGGATGAATTTATCATTATGATACAGACACTGCCGGCTCTTCTAGAACTCACTTTGGGGATTAGGCACAAACCAGTAAATGAAACAAATCTTAATTTCAGCATTAACACAAACAAAGCCTGGGATACTTTAAGATGCACGTTGAAGCTGAAGGAGTTTTTTTCCTGCATCCCTGAGTCTATTATTTTTCCTGGTCTCCCTTCTAAATGAGTCTCTAATTAAAACTCGTTAAGGAGGCTCTGCATCCTCCTGCCTCGTTTGAATGTGCTGAGCTCAGAGGTCGTTAAGAGTCAGGAGAAGAGCACAGAGGGGGGAAAAACTGCTGCAGGAATAACAGGCCGACGGTGAAATCGGAAGCGGACGCCAGGACCACTCAAACAGCAGGAACTGACTGAAAACGGGATGCCAAGTTAGGCACAATGAGGTCAGCAGGGGGAGAAAAGAACAACCTGGCAACCACACTGGGATTTACACCCAGCAGAACTGCAGCTGGGTTATTAAACACCGACGAAGAGAAACACAGGAGCGGCTTGGCCCCACAAGTGCCGCTCCGTGGGAGGCCGGTTTCATTTGCACTAATTAACTAGCTCTCCTCAAGTGCCTTTCATGGGCTGCAGTGATTTGGAACACACCCAATTTTATCCACGCCCGGCTGAGAAGGTTAGCGCTGTAAATGCCAGGAATTGTTTCTAAAATAAATAAATAACATTTTAGGACATAATCAACAGAATGATGTGATGATGCAGAGTTAATGTCACCACCCTGAACAGCATTATATTGTAAATAGGGTAAAAGGAAAGTGCCTGCGTGGTGATATATTAATACTGTAATCCTAGCAAATAGGGCAGCAAAAAAATAGAAGAAAATAAATAAGAGCATAAAATGAATGAAATGCCCTAAAAGCAAGCATAAAATTGAATAATGAACCACCAGAGTCTCAAGGAGATAATGGTCAAGTCAACGCTTCTGCCTCGAGTTTGAAGGAAAGCAGCGATAAACATGAGGAGTGGAGCAGAACTGTAGACCAAGGAGAAAAAAGCTTCCACTTTTTTTTATTGTAAGAGTGAAAAAAGAAAACCTGGAGCATGTGAAAGTTATCAAGACATCAATTTATTTAAAAAAAAAAAAAACACCCATACCCTGAAAACTATAATGTATTACACTTACAGCTGAAACGGAAAGCTGATCAATAATTTAATCATGGTGATTAGCCTGATGGAGGTCAAATCTGAAAGCTTTACCCGTTTGGGTCCACTGAAGATCCTCCTGCTGCTCTCCTTGGTTTTCTCCTGAGGTTTGACTTGAGGCCTCTTTGGGACCTCAGGTGTGGTGCGCGAGTTCACCTCAGGCGTCTCCAGAGGATCTTCATTTCAAACAAAAAAAAAAAAAAAAAAAACTGACCTCAAATGTGAAATAATGATGGAGAAAATAAAGTAGTAAAAATTATATTCCTATAAATCATAAATCACACTCAGTAAACGAGAACAGAGGAAAGCAATTAAACCTGAGATAATGGATAAAACCTGCTAAAACACGCATTCCTCTGCAACACACCAAATAGCGGTTATAAATCCCCTGCTAATAATCTGAGTGATGTGCACGGATCTGTCTCAATTAGAAAGTTCATCATGGACCTTAAAAGACGAGTTAATGGTCAGAAGCAGATCAAGAACATCTGCTAGGTAAAGCTCACACTGTGGGACTAAACCTCAGGCTTCTACATCACACTATACAATCTGGGTTCTGGAAATGGTGATTCTGATAGGATACGATTTAGTGGCTCTGATTGATTTGTGACCGGTTGAGTTCAGGATCTGCGGAAGGTCTGGTGTTAATCTTTAAAATGGAGTGATGTAAATCATTTCATCTCTACACCATTATCCTCCAAATCAATTGGATCATTAGACCCCCAGCTAATACCATGATGACATTTCAGTTACACCCCTGTGCATATTATGGATGCCGACTTCAATATAACTTTGAGCCTTTTGGAACGAGATCTATGGTTTCTCATATAGATTTGATGTGTTATCTCTCTCTCTGAATGGGCGTCTGTGAGTCCACGTGCGGAGATGAGGAAACGCCTTCTCGTGAGTAAACATCCAGTCGCTATGCGCTAATGCTGGTGGAAATCTTGCTGGTTTCTGATTTCATGAGTTCAACATGGTGAACGCTGAAGAAATGCAATATGAGGAAGCTCGGCCGTCTTTTAAAACTATGGTGTGAAGAAATTTCGGTTTCATTGTGAAGCATCAAAAACGGTTTGCAAGGACTGTTTTGAATGCGTCACCTAAAATGCTGAAAACAAATTGGCGAAAGAACAGAGCCTTGCTGTCACTACAGATACTTGAACCTCACTTTCTTATATCTTTATAAACACAAAGATGTGTTTATTTTTGTTTATAGTCCTTTATTTAATGTCATACAGTGCAACAGGAATGTGTATAAATTAAAAAAGTAGTTCCCCCCCCCCAAAGAAATAGTTTTGAACTTAAAAATAATAAACAAACAAACAAACAAACAAATAAATAAATAAGCCATTTACTGGACCAAAAAAAAAAGTCAAGCCATCAGTATTGAAACAAAAACATTAATAAAAAAATACTGAGGTATTTATTGAACTGTAGGCTAGCATTTTTGATGCATCACTAGTGTGCGTGTGTCTGTGTGTGCGCGTGTGTGGGCATACTGACCTCGCTTGAGGCCAAGTTTCTGACCTGTACTGCTGTTCTCCTGAGATGCTTTGGGTCGAGAAACCTCTACACTAGCCACTCCAGAAACTTCCGCTGGAATGGAGGCCATCCTCTTTGTCTTTCTCGGCCTGTCCTCATCTTCATCCTCGTCCCCGTCACTGTCGCTCAGATCATCAAAGCCGAAGTATTTAATCTTGTAGTTGGAGCTGCCTGAACACACGGGGTCTCCTGCAGAGGGAGCATCTCCATCGTCAAATCCAAAGAGATCCAGCTTGCTCTCCTTTTTGGTCTTGTTCTGTGTGGATCTGGACCTGACAAGACCAATATAAACACCGCACAGTAAAGAAAATAGTTCTAGATTCCAATTGGCCAGAAGGTGTTACTTCAATTTCTATAATAGCTTATATGACAGTGTTAATATTAATATAAATTTGTCTTATGAAGATCGAGATTCTGCAGCATTACCTGGCAGGTTTGGTCTCGGGCTCAACTTTCTTCCTCAGCCTTCCAGCCTCTCCCGGATCAGCCGCCGGTGCGCTTGGCGTGTACTCCTCTATTCCCCGCTCCATGGAGTCCTGAATGGTGACGTTGCAGGCAGACATACTGGACGGGTGCAGGACAGTGTAGTCCCTTGTCCTGCCCCGGCTCTTGCCCTCGCCGTCCTTCCTGGATCCTGCACCCTCGCTGTTCGACGTGCCTCCGAAGGTAGATGGCTTGCTTTTGTTAGGTCTGCAGTACGTCCTACAGTTGGAAGCCCTGAGCAAAGACTGTGAGTGGTCTTCTGATTCCGAAGGTTCCACTGGGAGATCCAGGTCAACCTGGCCGACCTCGGTGACACTGGTTTCGGCAGGGGGTTTGGTCAGGAGACTGCTGCCAGAGGTCCATGTGCTAGATGCAGAGTCTCTAGAGGCTGAGAGAGGCGACGTGGAGCGAGACCCCAGTCCGACAATAGCACCCCACACGTCAAACGAATCATTGTCTTCGGATTTTTCTGACTTCAGGGTGGTGGTCTGAGCTAGCGGTTTGCGGTCACTCTCTGAAGCATTTTTGTACCAGGAGTAGCTGTGATGTTCGGTGTTTTCGCTGGACCAGCCATGGGTCTTGCCTGATAAAAGATACATACAGACACAGACAACAATTAACCTGGTGGTGATTTTCTGAAACAGATCCTCTATCTGCATGAAACACAACCAGTAACTCAATTCACATGAAAATTTCATTAGCAGGAAAGAAAGGAGAGAGAGAGAGAGAGAAAGGGGAAGGAAAAAAAAAGAATAAGTTGGTGTCCGAGTTTAAAGCCCGTCAAATATAAACGCTTACTCTGACCAAAGAAATAACTCAACAGTGCTTTTAAGAATGATGATAACTCTACCCAGTCAAAACATGTCATCAGTGCATGCCTGTAAACAGAAGGAAGGTCTTCGAGGGCGCAGCAACTGCTAATCTTTCCAAGCTGGAAAAATAAAGCTGAATAATATACCTCAGAGGTCAGCGCTTAAGAGTAACTGTCTTGAAGTAAGCACAAAACAACAATTACTGGGCCGGGAGTCAAAACAGTTGTGCTGGGGAGGCGGTCTGACTCACACTAAAGTACAGCCTAAAACTCTACACAAACCTGTCACATGTTCTTGTACTATTTTTACAATATATAGGACACAGCTTCAAATTTACCCAGAAGCTGATTACAAGTTTAACATTTACCTGTTAACAAGGTCAGGAATCAGACTCCCGTAATTTGCTGTAATTTCTCATTAGTTATATTATAAAATAATAAGAATGAACCATAGAAAATGAAGGAGTCACGTAAAATATGCGCTCTGTGATGAATGGTGTTAGAGATACGTATTGAATCGTACAGTAGTCACTCTGATAAACAACAATCTGCTTCATTTTCTTACTTTTAAACCTGCTTGATGTTTAGAGAGTGAAGACATTGTGGAGCAGCACAGACAGCAGGAGATAAGATCCTTCACAGAAGGATGTTTCATTGGTTTGCTTTGCTCTGTAGTCAGACAGAAGGTTATTTTGGTTATCTTAAAGCTGCAGACTCCCCGACTTCCCAAAGACATTTAAATCATCCTATCGATTGCTCCAAGCCTGTAAGGGTTCTGGAAACCAGAAGGTGCAGAGGTTTTATTCGATGCTTGTGTACAAGTTTGTTTAACATTTCTGTATACTTGTACACACACTGTATAAATGCAAGTTGGGCTGAAATCTATAATAAGACAGCTTAACCCGCCTTTAAATCCTCTTCTTTAATGTCAACATCACTTGTGTGTATGTCTGTCTTCTGAAACAGTGTTCCAGCTAATTGGCGGCTCAATCGGCCAGATAATTCTCTCACACCCTGGAGAGGAGGCGGACTGAAATACCAGTTGTGGTGGAGCGGAAATGTAAAATAAGCGCAGGAGAAACCCATTTGTAGGTCCGCTGGGCTCAAGCAGCCTTTGGGCGTCTGGCCTTTTTAAAACGTCAGTTTGAAAGCAAGAAGGCATGAAGTTGTCTGAGTGCTAAACTTGTAACATCTCTCATCCTACAAGAAGCACCAAACCAGTTGCGATCAAACCAGTCCTCTAAAAGTACACACATCCACATGTGCTTGAAATACAGTGAAGTTCTTTTTATTTCCTACCAAATATCCCCATGTATGCTAAATGCCATGACTGCTACATGAGACCAGGCATCATCAGAGCCACAGCAGCCAGCTGCTGGTGTTCTGTCCAGGGGAACCATCAGGTTTTACTCTGTAGTGGGTAATTAACACTGACATTCTTATCACACACTGCCGGTGCTGTAGGTCTGAGCCTGCTGTCACCCGCAACCCTGTAACACTGCCAAACATGCCACTTCTTGTCAGGAAAATGTCACTGAGCTGTTCGGGACAAGTCTGATGCTCCCAGAGGGGGCGCTGTGTTTTTGTCTAATCTACAAGAGGCACCTGTCACTCATATCAAACAGTCAAGGGGAAGAGGGGAGAAAAAACACACTCACGCATGCACACGCGCGCACGCTCACGCACTCACTCGCGCATGCTCGCGCACTCACTCACGCATGCACACGCGCATGCTCGCGCACTCACTCACGCATGCACACGCGCACTCACGCATGTGCTCACTCTCACACGCGCGCTTGCTCACACTCCTTCACGCACGCGCGCGCACTCGCGCGCACGAACACTCCCATACCCACACACACGCGCGCACGAACACTCCCATACCCACACACACGCGCGCACGAACACTCCCATACCCACACACACGCGCGCACGAACACTCCCATACCCACACACACGCGCGCACGAACACTCCCATACCCACACACACGCGCGCACGAACACTCCCATACCCACACACACGCGCGCACGAACACTCCCATACCCACCACACACTGCGCGCACGAAACACTCCCATACCCACACACACCGCGCGCACGAACATCCCATACCCACACACACGCGCGCACGAACACTCCCATACCACACACACACAGCGCGCACGAACACTCCCATACCCACACACACGCGCGACACGAACACTCCCATACCACAACACACACACAACACAAACACACACACACCCCAGACACACACACCACACAACACACACACACACCACAGACAACACACACAACAACACAACACACACACACACAAAACAACAAACACACAAACACACAAGAAAACACAAAACACAAACACAACAAACACAAACAAAGCCCAGACACACACAACAAAAAGCAAAAAACAAAAAACAAAAAAACACACAAACACACACAAAACATCCAAGAAAACACAAAAAAAACAACACAGACCCACAAACCACACACCCAAAGACACACAAACACACACAAGCCCAAACCACACAAACACACACGCCCAGACCCACACAAAACACAACACACCACACAGACACACACACACACAATCACAGACCCACACACAAACACACGCCATACCCACACACAACACACACTCCCAGACTCCAAACAACACACACGCCCAGACCCACCACACACACACACGCCCATACCACACACACACACGGGCAGACCCACACCACACACACACACGCCCATACCCACACACACACACGCCCATACCCACACACACACACACGCCCATACCCACACACACACACACGCCCAGACCACACACACACACACGCCCAGACCCACACAACACCACACGCCCAGACCCACACACACACACGCCCAGACCCACACACACACACGCCCAGACCACAACACACACACGCCCAGACCCACCACACACCCACGCCCAGACTCCCCCCACACACACACACCCAGACCCACAAACACACACGCCCAACCCACACACACACACGTCCCAGACCCACACACACACACGCCAGAACACACACCACACACGACCACACCCACACACACACACGCCCAGACACACAACACACACGCCCAGCCCCACACACACACACTCCACCAGACCCACACACACACACGCCCCAGACCCACCACACACACACTCCCATACCCACACACACACACTCCCATACCCACACACACACACTCCCATACCCACACACACACACTCCCATACCCACACACACACACTCCCATACCCACACACACACACTCCCATACCCACACACACACACTCCCATACCCACACACACACACTCCAATACCCACCACACACCACTACCCCCATACCCACACACACACACTCCCATACCCACACACACACACTCCCCCATACCCACACACACACACTCCCATACCCACACACACACACTCCCATACCCACACACACACTCCCATACCCACACACACACTCCCATACCCACACACACACTCCCATACCCACACACACACTCCCATACCCACACACACACTCCCATACCCACACACACACTTTTTACAGAACATTTTAAAATAGTCCCAACATTAATATCAACTTTAATTTATTTAAAATGGACTGGCATTGACATTAGATGTAAACCATGCTGCACCACACACAATTTGCTCCAAACAGTGTTCAGTTAATACTTGTGTCCAGTTGTTCAACATTTAAACCAGATATATCTGCATTTTTCCAGCTTCCTTTAACAAGCATATCCTTGTGTTGTCCATCTCTAATCTCTATTCAGGTCGTTGCACACAATGGGGAGTCCAGTTGATACTCTAGAATTGATCATGCCATCTGATCTCTAATAAAAAATCTGATTCCATCCATCGAAAACATTTGTTTTAAAATAATGTATGTACATGTCGTGGTAAATCAATAGGAGTTTTGTTGTTGACTTTCCTCACTCTGTAGCTTATAAAAGTTAAATAAAAAAAGAAAAAACCTTCATACCTGATGTGGTGCTGCTGAAGAACTTCCCTGAGTCCTCTGGCACCAGAACAGAACTCTTATCTGCACTCAGCATGGACAAGGTGCGGGTCGGGGGCCAGCTGGGTGCCGCCGCCTCCACGCTGGCAGGCTGGTTCACTCTGCTGTTAGGCTCCAGGGTCAGACCGGCTTCTGCGTAGCCCAGCTTGGCCGGGGACTTGGACACGTTACGGGAGGACACAGGCTTTGACTCGTCATCACTGTCAAACCCAAACGGGTCCTCAGAGTCACCGTCCTCTGCCATCTTGGGCTTCTTGGTACGGTCCGGTCGCTCAGCCTTCATGCTGGGTCTTTTGGAACCCAGCTGAGCTTTGTATGTGGTTTCTCCCCATTTGGTGCTGAGTGTGGCACGCTTGTTGGACAGAACCTCATCAAACTTGGACGTCCCATCTCCCGCCTTGCGGCTGTAGGTTTTCACAATTCGAGACGTCATTGTGAAGACCGTTTCATATTCTCTACATAGAGAAGGAAACACAAAACACCAAAAACAAATGGATATTACAAAAATATCCTGGAGCTGATGCCCAGTAGTTACACTGAGGACAAACTTCAGCTCCTTGGTGAGTAAACAAAAAGTCACAGAAAATAAAACTAATCTACTACACCTTATTTGACTTTTTTTTTAGCAGCTTTAACACCCAACACACAATAACAATGGTGTCTAATTGTAGCTCAGGACAAACATACACAAGACTTTATTTCAAAAACAAAGACAATATAAGACAGCCGTATAAATTAATAACACCATTACCAATAGCACAGTTAGCTATGAGTAACGAATAGCTACCCAGCAAATATTCAACCAATTCTCGATCCCCCAGCTAACAAGAGCAACTCTTCAAACTGTTTACTCAAAAACAAACGTATTATTCTTGTTTAAAAAAAAAAAAAGATAAACATGGCTAGCTAGCCACCATCATGCTAAAACGACTCGGCTAACTTCAGTGCTTTTCAGAAGTAGTGTTTAGCTACAGCTAGTTAGCGTTGTTTAGCTAATTGGTCCTTGTTAAACTCCTGTAAAACACCGACGGTAAAAACACAAGGCTATTTTCCCACCATCGAAATATTAAAATTCGGCAATACAAGAAAATTCTGCGATTCTGCAATACAAGAACACACGACATAACTCGGCGACATTCCTTTTTTTTTCAACAAGTACCAGGCGAGCTTGTAAAAATATGCTAGCGGCTAATTCATTAGCGCGTTAGTCTATTAGCTAGCTGTGTGTGAAGTTAGCCAACTTTACCCTTAGCTATGTTATTTGTGTTTACGAATCTACAAGATCGTATCGACCAGCGTTCATATCGTTAACGAATCCTATTATAGCTAGCTTATATAATCGGGTTTTTAATTACCGATAAATGATCACCGCGACCAGCTTTGTAAGTTTGCAAGGCTCTCGCGCGCTAAGCAGGTAGCTTGCAATTAGCATTAGCTGCGCTCGCGCTACATTACCCAACTGTCAGTCGGGCCTCCTGCTCCAGATCTCGGATTCTGCACAATATAAACAAGAAGAAACTACTCCACAAAACGACCTTACAACAAGGCTCCGACAACGGAACAGAGAGTCGATGAGATCTAACGAGGCGAACCGGCTCAAATTCCGAAATATTAAAACGTACTATTGCAGTTTTTTAAAGCAGCTTTCTCAGTTGATTGTATCGATTCTTCAACACCGACGGCCTCCATTCGAGTTCCTCCCTCCTTTTTGCCCTTTCGCTAGCAACGTCAAACGTCATCACGCTCGAGATCCAAATTTGTTCAATCACAAGCCGGTAATTAGCATACGAACAATTTGATTGGTTAGATGACATGCCAGTTAAGCCTGAAAGGCGTGCATGCGAAAGACGTACACGTATTTTCATTTGTACATTGGGAAGTGTAGTCCACAAAGAATGTAAATAATCCCATAAATCCGTCCAAATAGATTTTCTAGGCTGTCTAAAATGTCGGCATTTTAGAAATAATTATAAATTCATTTACTGGCGTTTGTTTTATTATATGCTTAGTCTAACGGAACTGCTTTCCTCCTTATTATTGTATTAATCTGAATAAACTTATATACTTCCAGAGATATAGATTTGTTTCATTAACTGTTTAAACAATTGCTTATATATTTTAACGTGCTGACATTCCGAAAATATCTCCATAAAGACTTTTATTTTTATGCTAAGTACCAGTTTAAATGCCCTATCGACTATCAGCCTCACATCCGGGTATCTGGATGTACGCGCGCCCCGTAATAATAATAATAATAATAATAATAATAATAATAAGAAGAAGAAGAAGAAGAAGAAGAAGAAGAAGAAGAAGAAGAAGACAATGGCACAGAGATGCAAATGCTATTTCTAGTCGAGTGTTTCTAGTTTAGCTTAGCCACTCCCGGAAGCTAGCCAGGCATATGAGCGGTGCATTATGGGACATTGAGGTTTTTTAAGTGCATAAACTCATCGCGAGTTAAATACTTCGCAAATATATTGTAAGAAATAACCAGACATCAACCGGTATCACAATTTGGTAATACGACGCACCGTAATTGGCTAAACATACATTAAAAGTACATTTTAAAGTAATGATTAAAACGAATTGCCAAATTTACTTCCGACATCTTTGTTGCCATAGTTACCAGGGCTCGCGCTGAAACATTCCTTAGGTCACCCTTGTCTTGATTGGTTCTCGAACAGTTGCGATTATTTATTATTTTATTTATTATTTCTAAAGTGTTTCTGCTGTCGCCTGAGACGTTTTTGTCTATACCAGGGGTCTTATCTCGGTTTGACACGAGTTATTTTATTGTTTTTTTGTAGTTAATTTGAGGTCTTTTCTCACTGTTAGCTGATAGCACGATGCTAAGTTCCAGCCTCAGTACAAACAGCAGAGGGGAAAGTCAAGTAAGTTCAAAAAACACATACCTGTTTTACTGTAAATACACTTCTAATAAATAAAATATGTTTGTCAGTCACTACTACAGTGTACAGCTACCTACTCTACTGATATCTTAATTATTTACTATCTTAAACATTTCCCCAATTACTGTTACAAAATGCTGAAACTGGAGACTCCTTCCAAGAACGTTACATAGATATAAATGTAGCTGTAAATAAATTACTGTGTGTGTGTGTGTGTGTGTGTGTGTGTGTGTGTGTGTGTGTGTGGACACAGACGCAGATGTGTGTTGGTTTATCTGGACGACAGCGCAGACAGACCGGACACACTAATCGCTGTCAGTTGGCTCCGCCCCTACCTGGTGATCTGCTGGGCCAGTCCCAGTTAGAGAGGGCGACCAAGTCAGGGATCTATGACTACACACCTCACAGATCTACAAAGTCAGGTGAGAGCCTGTTTAGCAAGCAGAACTTGTTTTACTTTGTTTATTTCTTTATAGTTGATGAAGGTGAGTGGAATTCCCATAGGATTAAATGATGAGTTTTGGGAATAAAAGACAGAAAGCTGTGTATTAGTGTGAGAGTTGATATTGAATTTGGCATGTCCGGTGCCATGAGCATCTCTGTGAGGCCGTGGGTGAGTGTTTTGGCAGATGGCTGTATCGTATGAGTGCCACACCACAGCGGGTGACCTCAGACCCCACACTCTTGTGCGCTCTTGCTCGCTCGCTCTCTCTCTCTCTCTCTCTCTCTCTCTCTCTCTCTCTCTCTCTCTCACTCTCTCTCTCTTTCTCAAACAGCTCTGCCAACACGGTGCCATGAAGCTGGCAGTAGCTCTGGACCGGCCTCCTGGAGAGCTGGCACAGGAGTTTATAAGAAATGCAAATAAGCCAAGGGAGAAAATAAGATGACAATATGGCTTTTATATCAGTGCCAGGTTTTAGGTGATGGCCGTGCAGGGGGCAATTGTCTGAGTCTACTATAAAAAAAAAAAAAAAACAGCATAGTGCATATCTGTTTTTGGTTGATGTAAAGGACCAGAACTGTAGTGAAACTATAAATCAATTAATCACTGTTTTACAGTCTCTTAAAATGTGTATATATACGTATATACATATATATACGTATATATACACATATATACGTGTGTGTGTATATATATATATATACATATATATATATATACTCGTATATATATATATATATGTATATATATACTCGTATATATATATATGTATATATATGTATGTGTATGTATACATACATCCATACATACACACACACACATATATACATATATATATATATAAAATGTATTTATTTATTTATTTATTTATTTTCCTTCCCTTAAATATTTTTTCATTCTGTATTAGCCTGCAGTTTGTCCAATTAAATCTTCCATAGCTGAAAAACTTCTCTCGTCAGAAAACTTGTCACTGTTCTCTGTGGGTTTAGATTGGGCTGGGCCATGGCATTGAGGATTTCAAATTACTGGTTGTTCAAGCACTTCAGTCAGTCCGACTTCCTCTTGCAAAGGAAATATGCTGATATACAAAATCACAACTTGCAAGACGTTTAATGTGAACGATTTCTGTCTCACACACAGCAATTCTTTTCTCACGTATGTTTGTATTCTAGTGGACACACTCCAGCAGTGGCGTGACGACTCTGAGAGCCAGCAGCCTCCTCCTCCTCCTAACGCCGTCACAACCGCCGGACTCCGGTACGATGCCCAGCATGTCTGCGCCTCCCGTTCAGCTTAGAAAGAACTTCTGCTCTCAGGGGGCAGGTTTCATGCCCACGAGGCCACACGCTATCGTTCTGGAAGAGGATCATCTTTAATTTGGCGTGTCTCTGCACACAATGGGTGGTGTAAAGAGGGTGGTGTAACAGGAGGGGGGTGTAGTAGACCAGTGCCAACCATGCTGGCACCACAAGATCACACAGACACAAAAGAGTGCAGAAGTGTCTGGACTCCAGCCACTTCCCCAGTGCTTTCCCCAGCCACTGGTTTCACTTCATCAGACATGAAAAATAAATTCAAAACATAACCACTGCCAGGACTTTCACTTTTGTTTAACAAGAAGTGATGCTGTTGAAAATAATAACCTGAAATCCGTCGACTTTATTTGCACACTTCAAAAAAAAAAAAAAAAAAAAATTTATATATATATGAGTACCCTTTTTTTTAAATACAAAAACTGCAAACCTAAATATTTATATATAATAGAACCCTTTTTTCCCCCAATTTTTTAAATTAAAAAACTGGAAACCTAGTTGTTCACTTCCACTTGAGGGTGTTATTATAGGAAAATAATCAACAACAGCATTTACAGCTTCTATTTTCCACATAACAGCACCTCACTCTTATACCACAGCATTTTGATTACTATTACAAATATATATTTATTTATTATTATATTTTTTTAAGCTATTTGAAGGTTCTTAAGATATTCAGAGCCATAAACAAACTGGAGAATGTAAAACAACAATTTTACCATGAGAAAAAAATGGATCTTGGTGATAGAAACGAGTCTCTGGGTCTCAGATCTGTGACTGTGAGGTATGTTTGAGTGACTTTAGCTTTCTCCACAGTGCATCAGAGAACATCCAGCTGTTACACACATCTGCAAATCCTGAACTTGACTTCTATGTTGTCTCTCAGCAAGTGGTTCAGAACGCTAGGCCAGGTAAATGGAGGCCATGTCCTCACACACACACACACACACACACACGTTTGCAGATATCATGTCAGGGTTTAATGCAGGTGTTCATTCCAGACGCAGTGCTGGATTGTTTCGGGAGCATCTGGGAGCTGCACTGTCCGTACCTGTGTGAATCAGAGACACTCGCTGAACTCTACAGAAAATCCGAGAAGCAAAGGCACACACTGCTCCAGGAAAAAGCCGGTGACTGGATCAATTACTACATTTTCATCATTCCACACTAGATTAGAACGAGAATGTGTAACACACAGAGACATTTAATGGAGTCATCCTTGTGTCACTCAAGAGATGAGCACACTGAAGCAAATTATTTTAGAATCAACATTCACTGATGTCACTGATGTTGATATTATTCCTCATCTAAATCTCAGAGAGCTCCCAGGCCCTTATGTGCAGATACAGCTGATTTCTTTTTTTTTTTAAGGCAAATTTAATTTGCAAGATTAGTCTTCCTAATCTTAGCTGGAGCTCAGAGATGTAGCGTCATGCGGAACTTTCTGTTTTCTCACAGAAAATGAGCTCCCACGAGAACTCAGATTCTAGACTGAGCAATAATTCATGCACTTTCTTGGTGGGTTTGTATTGGATTACTTCTGTTGTGTGTGTGTGTGTGTGTGTGTGTGTGTGTGTGTGTGTGTGTGTGTGTGTGTGTGTGTTTAGCTATTATACATTCTATTCACATTACAAACCTAGTTTCCAGGGACAGCTGTTATTTCATTTTTTTGGCATGCACTTCACTTTATTTCATAATAAATGTCACCCCAGTTCAGATTTCTACATCAGTGAGTTCAACAGCACCACCTACAGGTCAGAATAAAAACAAACAGAACGGTGCGGGGAGATGAGCTACTATGGGGCTGATTTCTTTCTCTCCCAGACTCTATATTAATGCTATTAATGCACACATTCAGGGACTGTCTCATCCTGTCTAATCCAGCTAACAGCCCTGAAAATAACTGCAGGAAGAGAAAGGGATGGGATATATATATATATATATATATATATATATATATATATATATATATATATATATATATATATATATATATATACGTATATATACGTATATATATATATATATACATATATATATATATATATATATATATATATATATATATATATATATATATATATATATATATTAAAGTTAAATTGTGTATTTTTAAGGAATATGATATTTTTCATTTAGCAACAGAGACAAGAATTCAGTTTTGATTCAGCTTTTGGATTCAGCAAAGTTTTAAATAATAAAAAAAATCTCTTTTGGAAAATTAGGGTGAGACACACACACACATAAGGTCTTGTACTTCTCTCTGCTGCTTTAGAGTTTTTAAGAAACTCTGAAGACATCTCCACTTCAACTGTGCAGGGAATAAATATTTGTTCTCACTATAATCAGCCCACCGGCTTCAAGTGGCTAAAACTGGCTAACCTCCCTAGGCATAGCCTTAAACTGACAATAGGCAAACATTTTATTAGCTGATTGATCCGACTGAATGAGCTGCTGTTTAATATGCCATGTTTCTTTATCAGGGATTTATAGAGCATTTCATTGCAGTAAAATGTTTTATCTTATATTAGTGTGTGGTGTGTGTATGTGTGTGTGTGTGTGTGTGTGTGTGTGTGTGTGTGTGTGTGTGTGTGTGTGTGTGTGTGTGTGTGTGTGTGTGTGTTTCTTGCAGAGAGCAGTGTAAAAGAGAAGTTTGTGTCTCGAGGAGGGAGAGAGATAAGACTTAGGCAGGACGGAGGAATGGCAACGAGTCGAGGCAGATTCATACGTCCCATCCTGCTCCAGCTGAACATAAAGGATCTGTCCATCACAAAAGATTGTAAATCACATTCAGTAGAAGTGTGCTAATGTGGGTGCTTATACAAATACACAGCAGGGTTTAAAGCACTCACTTCATTCATTATCATGCTCTTAATCCGAGCAACGTGAAGCCAGCCAAGCGCTATCCACCCTCTACCTCATACATGAGCCCATAGACATCTATGATTGACACAGATTGCTTACACAGAGCATCTTAAATGTGTAATGTTGAGAAATCAGTATAACATATGTAAGGATTTAAAGTCTCTCTCTCCCTCCCCCAGCTCTTTCGTTTGCCCTGAGGTCTATGTACAGGTGTGATGAGAGTCCTGATCAGTGGAGCGAGGCCGTGCTGTGCACCGCAACCATGCTGCGTCTGCCACAGCTAAAACAGCGGTCAGTGTATTGTTATTTATTTATTATTATTTTTTTAAACATCATCACTCATCAGTCAGGTTAAAATCATACCTATTAATCAAACATATAAATAACAATAGCGATTTACCACTATGCAGAACAAAACAATATACAATAAAGGAACGCATCTAATAAAAACACATACAGTAAAGAAAGTGTGTGTGTGTGTGTGTGTGTGTGTGTTTGAAGGCAGATGAATGTATGAGTTAGGAGAAGTGTATTTACACTACATGTAGATCCTGACAGTCATATAGTTTTCACATGATATAATCCAACATTGGACACCCATATTCTATTCCATTCATTAACTCCACCCCCAGGTCTCAGGAGACACACACACACACACACACACACACACACACACACACAGCTGAGTCATATCCTGCATTGTAGGTGGGTCAGGGATTTTACTCCCACATCCTTTAACATGAAGTGCCTGTTAGGGAAACATTATTAATGTTACTGTTACATCACTACACTCTACACAAAGAAAACACATCACACGGTTACACAAATATACAGACCTGAAGACACTCTAACATCTGCACACACACCTGGGCACAGCCTCAAACACTCTACATTCTACATGCTCTCTCATTCTCTCTCTCTCTCTCTCTCTCTCTCTCTCTCACACTCACACACACACACACACACGTATTAAAACAACAGACAGTAAAACAACAGACAGCGAGATGAAAACACACACACACACACGTACAGATGACAGACAGTCAGTTTATCGATGGTGGACAGAAAGATTTACTGCACAGTGCCAGGAGTTTATTAAAACACATTCAGCAATGAAATTCTCAGCACATCAAACCTATGAAAGGTTATGACGACCCAAACACACACAGGAATAAAAGGTATTCGATTGGAAGAATATTGTTTCAAAATGACATTTGATAATCTGGAATCTCATTACTGTGAACTCAGCAGCTAGTATACAATATGATTCAATATTTGACTTCATTCTTATTTACTTACTTTATTTTGAGCACCTGTTACCGGTGTTTGTCTATTGACAGGTGTCTGAAAGAGATGATATCCAGCGTCAGCTTTTCAACAGCGTGTGACTTTCACCGAGTTTCCTGTAAGGTGAGAGAGATGCACTTGTTATATATATATATATATATATATATATATATATATATATATATATATATATATATATATATATATATATTATTGTAATATATAACACTAAAACAGTGGTAATGTCATTTATTCATCTGGCCACTTTGAGCTTTCAAGCGTTCTAGAAGATATGTGTGTAATGTGTGGTGTTGAGATGTGAAGTGTTCAGATGACCAGCAGGTGGTGCAGTAACCTCAGTGTTGTTCCAGGTTCATGGAGGAAATCAGGTCTACATGTTCTGTAAATATAAATAGGATGCTCCACAGAAACAGATTATGATACTCGGCGTAGGTTTTGTAAGGAGACGTTTATTTCGACTTAAGATAAATCACTGATATAAAGGAACGCTGGAAACACTTATTATTGGAAAATGTTCCGTTTCAGTGTGGTAACTGTAAAAGTTTCCTGTAACAGCACTGCACACACGTTTTCGCTTTCTTTGTGTGTTTTAGTACAAGCACACGAGTCTTCAGCAGGCGTGCGAGAGATGGCTGGAGCTGTTTCTCGTAACTGATCTGTCACATCGCATCCAACTCAGGGACTTGACGTTTGAGCTCTTGCACAAAACCCTGCAGAGCCCCAGGTCACTATCACCTCTGAGCCTTAAGATACGACTCCATGACCAGTCGCATGCTCTTAGTGCAGTAACATGTGCAGATTGTTATTTTGTGTGTGTGTGTGTGTGTGTGTGTGTGTGTGTGTGTGTGTGTGTGTGTGTGTGTGTGTGTGTGTGTGTGTGTGTGTGTGTGTGTGTGTGTGTAGACTGTTCACGAGCAACGAATACGAGCTTCTCAGGACTGTGCTGTACTGGATCTACCTGCAGTTTAACCCCCAAGAGCACATACTGCCTTCTCACACCACCATCATCAGCTTCTTCTGCAGGCACACACACACACACACAGTACATTACATACATAATAAAATAGGAAATAATTAACTCTAGGGTGGTAACAGTCACTCTGCTTCATTACAACATCCAGTCATTGATTATTTTCCTATAACAGCACAACACACACTGTTTTATTCCTTAATTCTTTGTCTCTGATTGTGAACTCACTCACTCACTCCCTCCCTCCCTCACTCACTCACTCTTTCTCACTCCCTCACTCACTCACTCTTTCTCACTCACTCATTCACTTGCTCACTCACTCACTCTTTCTCTCGCTCTCACTCACCCACTCACTCACTCACACTCACTCTCACTTTCTTTCTCATTCTCACACTCACTCTCACTTTCTGTCTCATTCACACAAACATACTCACACTCTCACACTCACTCACACACACACTCTCTCTCACTCACTCACACACTCTCTCACTCACTCTCACTCACTCACTCACTCACTCTCTCTCACTCACTCACACTCACTCACTCACTCACACACTCACACTCACTCTCACACTCACTCACACACTCTCACTCACTCACTCACACTCTCTCTCCCCTCTCTCTCCCTCTCCAGGGCTTCTGGGGCTTTCCTGGAGCAGCCTTTGGGCCTTAAGTATACTCCTCTTTTCCAGGCTCTTCGTCTACATGGTATCACAGAGCGTAAGTGTAGAATCCAAATTTCACAAGCTTCTGAAATAAATCCCATACTGCACATCCACACGTTTTTTTTTCTTGCTTTACATTTCAAATGATCATTTAGTTAGACTTACTGCTGTGATAACTACATACTTACCATAACAGCATTGATGTTAGGTAATGGTCATCTCTATCACTGTCATGTGCTTTTTTTAACTCTCCTGCAGACCTTTTCTGCATTCCCATGCAAATTATATATGATATATATATACATTTTTTTATTTCCACCTATTTTGTCGAACTTGTTTTCAACATATTAACATATATTTTATAACTTGTTTTCAACATATTAACATATATTAATATTTGGTATAATAAACCTCATTAATATACAAAAAAACAGAAATTTTGAATTATTTTCACTATAGAGGCACAAAAGTTAATGCACAATTACAGGCTGGTATATTTCAAAGTCAGGAGATTGTTTTGAAACTATTTTGACCATTTTTAATGTCAGTAAATAATAAAACCTGGTTTTTCCAGGTCAAATTGACTTGAATGCTTATAAATCAAAAGATTATACAATTATCACCATTGTGTGATCAGCTTACATTTGTGAACATTTTACACTTGTTACAGTATGTCTATTTTGCCTACCAGATGCCATCTGATCACCCAAAAATGGGCTACACACACACACACACACACACACACACACACACACACACACACACACACACACACACCACTCAAAAACATGGCATAATTTTTTGTGAATAAAACTTCCTTTAAACCTCTTATGCCTTTTATTATATTTAATTTATAAACAAACCTCATGAAATTATGCCATGTTTTTGAGTAAAATAAGCAGAAATGATTAAATATTATAAACACCCCCAGGTCAAAGCTGACTGATGCAACTAAATTCATAAATAAGAGAGAGGAAACAAATATGATTTGAATATGAAAACACAATGTGTGTGTGTGTGTGTGTGTAAAGCTTGTTGGTAGAAAAAGAATAGAAGATATTGTTCCCAGCTGGACAAATGCTTGTAACGTGTGAAATATTTATAAATGTGTAGCTTTTGTTTTTTCTAGAGGCCTAATGATTTGCAATGCCCAATGCTTGTGTGTGTGTGTGTGTGTGTGTGTGTGTGTGTGTGTGTGTGTGTGTGTGTGTGTGTGTGTGTGTGTGTGTAGCATCATTTTGGTAAATCATATTTTGCCCTATGCTAGGCAAAAGCATATCAAAAGTGTGACATATTTACAAATGTGTAGCTTTTTTTTTTTCTGGAGGCCTAATGAAATGCAATGCTCAATTTGTGTGTGTGTGTGTGTGTGTGTGTGTGTGTGGTGTGAGTGTGTTTTGGGTGCGTGTGTTAGTGGACATTTTATGTGTGCATTTTTGTGTCTGTATGTATGTTCATTGCACTGAAAAGGTTCATCATTTGGAACAATCCTGGTAAATTTCAGGCAAATATGTGGAAAAAAACCCAAGTTATGACACATTAAACTTTCCAGCAGGGTCAAATTGTCCTGTGGTCTGCAGGAGGGTTAAATAGAGTTAGGAACCTGCAGAATATACATCAGCTGTGATTCTTGTGTTGGCCATTAACTTGCTGAAAGGAGCATCATTCAGTCATGAGGCTGAACGAGGAAATACAGAAGAACTGCTTCTACATTCAAATATATTATTTCTCCTTCTACGCTTCTGTATAAAACGCTCTTGCTAATTACATATTAGCGTCATGTTTCCATGTTATTTCACTTCATGTCTCTTAGGAGAGCACATGGAGGAGATGCAGAAGATCAACGTGTTCCCTCACTCCTGGCTCCATTTCACCTTCTCTAACCTCATCTACTCTGTGAGTCGACACCAGCAAATAAACACACATTCACCCACACGAAGAAGTCACAGATAGGTTTCCGTGTACTATTCATTATATACGTTGTTTTCTGTTAAGGGCTTTCCACACTGCAGTTAACACCGGGTTCTCATCATTCTCATCATTCTAAACTCCACTTTTTGACTCAAACCTGTGTGCTCTATTTATCTAATCATGATTGTTGACACTGAAAATACGCAAATTAGTCATTTTAGGCCAGGGTTTAAGAATGTACAATGTGACACAACCGAATATAAAAGCCAGAATTAATTGTTGACCTCAGGTAATGTATTTTTTTCTCTCTCATCATAATGACAGTAATCAGAATTAGTCCTTCTTTCATCTGGTTCTACTCTCTGCTCTTGTGTTTGTCCACAGATCCACAGTGGAGGCAACATGCATATCACCAACTTTTCCAAGCAGGCCGTACGCTTCGGAATGATTGTCAACGAGGTGCAGCATTCCTCTTATGATTTTAAAATTGAGATTTAGCCAAAACAGGCATTGTAGAAATCTAACTCATACTTCACAAAAAAAAAAAAAAAAACAGGGAAATATATTTGGTGTAGTTAAGGGGTTAATATGTTTTGGTTTGGAACGATTTCTATAAAGACCGCTAAATATAGCATTGTACCTGGATCCATCTGTCAGAGAATATAAGAATAACAAAGAATTACTAGGGTGCTAGAACTGACCATTTGACTTGAAGAAATGCTTTTAATGGTAATATTTTTGATGAATCTGAAATCTGTGTGTGTGTTGTCCTTTAGGAACATTGCACACACACATTCGGTCTTTACGGCTTCTACTTCCTGCTCAGAGCTTCCCGGGTTGGAGAATCGGATGCATATGCATTCACCATGGAGGTCAGTGAATTATACAGTACACTGATTGATTTTAAGTTCCCCTCAAATCAGACGAGGTGTTTCACATCTTTCCGTTCCTCTCCCTTAGTTATGGACATCAGTATACTACGTTAACGGTATACTATATCTAAAATAATTATTTTGGCGAGATACATTTGTCAAAAACAATTCAAACATTTGGATGAGTCATTCTGTGCTAGTCTTGTGTAAATACTTTCTATAGTGTATATACCCCACTCCTCTGGGGCGTGTCTTGCTCTAGAGTAGCAGCTCGACAGCAGTAAACGTGGTAACGGTGTGTTTTTTGGCCATGCATCTGCACACACGTCTACATCGGTGAGAGTCAGTGATATCATTTTATCTCCCACTCAGACAAGCCAGATGACTCTCTCTCTCTTTCCCACTGGCGATCCTGTGGCTCTCTACCACTATCAGTAACGTGTGCGCTCAAGATCGCATCAAACACGTACCACATCTAGTCTTAAAATCGTTCTGGTTAAAGTGAGCAGGTGTGGACGATGCGTGAACCAATCACAATTAAAAAACATTAAACAAACCCCCCTCCCCCTCACTCTCAGAGGTTAAGACATTGGGACCCTGCACTAGCTGAGAGCTGGAGGACAACGCAGCCATTTAGCATGAGACCGGAACGCTGCGTGTGCTATAAGATCAGCGTGCAAAGCCGTGCATTTGGAGAATGGCAGGAAAGGAGCAGCGGAGAACTCAATCAAGTGTTTGGCTTGAGTAAACGCTGCTGTAGGAGCAAGGTAAACAATTAAACAATACACACAACAAGTCGTTACAAGGTATCGGTGCTTCCGGAGTTATTCATTTATCAATCTTTATTCCAGGTGTTTACAGTCGACAGACTTTGTGTGCCTGCTATGGTGACGCTTTCCCTCGCCTTCCCATCGGCATAAATTATTAACAATAATATGGATGTTGTAATCAGGAGTCCTCACTTCATTTACCTGTGCTTACATGATACATGCAGGAATAAAACACTCAGTGTCCTGCCGTTACAGGAAAGCACTCAGCACTGTGGTGTGATGATGCAGAGATACCACACTGAAGTTGATTTCTTTCCTATAACAGCACATGCCCAAGTGTTTTACTCCTGATACATCTTAGCAATGTGCCAACAATTCAATTTATTATTAAAGAATAAAAAATGTAAAAAAAAATTTTTTTAAAAATTATATATTTATTATATTAATATATAAATATTTATTATATATATTTATGGTATTTATAGTCACATTCTGTGTGAAGTAACTTGTCTTAACAACACTACAGCTATAAACAGTCATTCCCTCTTCAGTGTCTCTTTTTCCTCTCTTGAAGAAAACACATCGCTTGTCGTTACTGAAAAATCACAAGACTCTTTCCATAAATGTCTCCACACAAATTATCAGCTTTTTTTTTTTTGATCTGTTCAATTTTTATCAATGGATCGTGTGCTGTAGAGACAATAATGTGTATCATATTAACCTGTTTTACTGTTAGAGCTGCTGTTCCAGAGAATTAATAAACAACCAATTGGAACACAGAGTTCAGCAGGGCTGTGTGTATTTTTTTTGTTTGTTTGTTTTGTTTATTCTGCATTAAAATTTCACATTTCAACAGATTCACTGAGGTGCTTTGGTGCTGTGAGAACTTTTCCTCCTTCTCTTTTGTACGTCAGGTCTCCATTGTTTTCAGCGCTCCCGTTTCAGAGGAAAGGAAGCGAGTTTTGGACACGACACAGGAAGTACTCCCTGACCCCGTTTGCGGCGAGTCCACCACGTCCCAGTTTCTTTCATTCCGAGAGCCCTTTCTCACTCCCAAACCTATTTTAAGAGAAAGAGCAAAGCCGATTTCAGATTATTGGGAAAGAGACACACGTGAATGAGACACGTGTTATTAATTTTTGGTAAAATTAGGTACAAGATTTAAATGTATACAATAATCCTTTTAAAGCAAGGGTGGGATTTTCTTTAACGATAGAACTCACCTTTAATAAAATGAACATCAGACTTCATTAGATATAAGATGTCTAAAAAGTGAGTAGTGTGTAAACAGTGAGCACTATCAAAGACTGAGCTGCTTTGCATTTCTGACCGGCTACGTAACAGATAACACAAGTGTTTAAACAGTCCAGAAAGGATTGAATGTAATAGAAAAAAAACAATCCTCAAGAAAATCTCATCATTCTTAACCTGCTGTATTTATTTACTCAGAGCAAAGAGCTGGAAGGTCTGTGTAGATTTAACGAGAATCAGGGACTAGAAGTAAATTAGGGAACTAGTATGTTGTTTACTGTTGGTGTGAACAGCATGAAAAATGTCCCTGACTTTCCAACTCGAGTGGAGTTTTTTAGTTGTTTTCTGATGGTAGAAGTGATGGTGAAGTACTGTAAGCACATTAGTGAGCACCATTCACAACAACAAACACAGACTCAATCGTGTGTGACGTTACTAAAAGCAACCCGAACCTTCCAGGATCAGTTTTACCTCTTTTCTTCTGTTGGATGTCTGTGAAGTTACTGAACATCAGTTTTCTCACAAAAGAAATTTTCAGACCTCACAGAGGAAGTCCGTCTTCGAGAGAATTGCTTTAGAGGTTTGGGGATTTCCCTCTGGTTCTGAAACGATACAATATACCACACATACTGTATTTCCCTTTGTAACACTCACCGAAAGTTACCTTGTTTTGGATGACAGATTCAGCAGCTGAGTGGTTGTAGTCATGTACAGAAACCTAGTCATAAGCGTTCTGGTGAAATTGCGTAACTGGGGTGAAAACCAAACCGCCGTTCAGGTGGCCGTGTACATTATAATGAAAATGATATTTAGAATAAAAAACATATAGAGACAAATACGGCAAAGACGTGGCGACCTCTTAAAGAATTCTCTGGGCATGAACCGAAAGAGATCCACAGTCTGTTTGTTATCACCACTGGAATCCATGAGAGTAAATATAGCACACTCAGACACTGAGGAGAAACTTTATGTACAATTGAAAACATTTCACTCATAGCACTTTGTTAGTGATATCTTCAAGTAACAATGATGTCTGTGTTTTGCAGACGCTACTAGTGTAACCAACACAACAGATCTTATAGACTGATAGCACTTTTAGTCTGTGACCTAGTGAACTGGCAATGACATTCAATCACCTATCACCACTGTTCCCAACAACCAATCAATAATCACCACTGTTACTGACAGCCAATCACCAATCAACAATGTTCCTGACAGCCAATCACTGACTACCACTGCTCCTGACAACCAATCACTCTGCTGGGGATAAATCTGCATAGACAGCCCGTGGACTCATGGGATTGCTGGGGCTGTCTTAAGACTGTCAAGCCATCTTTGAGCTACTGTTGCGTCAGTCGGCCTTGTCGGCCGGGTCTTCCAAATTGCTCTGACATATAAGTTCCACTGGAGCTCTCAGTTGCACAACTACAAACTGTTGTAGAAAGGACATTATTTACATTTACTTTATTTACTGTCTATTGTCACTCAAATGAGGATGGGTTCCCTTCTGACCCAGGTTCCTCTCAAGGTTTCTCCCTCATTTCATCATCTCATCTTACTTCCACCATCGAATCTGGCATGCTCATTAGGGAAAATTGTTAGTGACTTAATATTAAATTTTTTTTACTGACTATTTCACTGTTTCCAACAGCCAATCACTAATCACCACTGTTTCTGATACCCAATCACTGATAAGCTCTGTTCCCAACAACTAATCACTGATCACCTCTGTTCCTGATATCCAGTAACTGATTACCACTGTTCCTGACACCCAATAACTAAATACCACTGTTCCTGACATCCAATCACTAATCACCACTGTTTCCAACAACCAATCACTAATCACCTTTTGCATTTTCTTAACTTCTGAACTAATTCACTAATACCATTCTGCAAAGCTTGATGGGGGTTTGTGATTTTGTAGTGAAATAACTGAAAATGTCTTGGAATTTCCATGAACTAGATTAACAGAGGTTTGTGGTTCTGTTTTGGACCAACTTCACAACTTCTTGTGTTACCATGAGCTAAATTGAAGCCAATTGCCTGAGGAATTGTTTAGAATTTCAGGAGTTCTGTGTCTACCAAACTAAGATCTGAGACTATTCAACACACTGCTATTTGAGCCCACTGCTCCGGGTGTGTGTTCACTGCTGTGTGTGTGCACTTTGGATGGGTTAAATGCAGAGAACGAATTCTGAGTATGGGTCACCGTACTTAGCCGTATGTCACTTCACTTCACTATTCACTAAATTGCACTATATGATCAACCCAAAATTTGAGCACCTTCTCTGCACATAAAGAGATGCTTTATTAGCCCATGTTGAGCCTAATTACAAACAGAGAAACCTACTGTGATCTGAAGAGCTGGGATCTGGACAGATCCTCACATTTCTGTTGAACTTCATGTAAGAGAACCAGTCCAGCTTTATTCCCTTAACCTTGTGTTGTTGTTTTTTTTACCTGTTTACTTCTGACAGGATTTCTTTCGATGTCTGTAAATGTAGAACACAGGAGACACCACGGAGTTCTGATTTTTCTGTGCTGTATTCAGTGCATCCAAATTCCTGGACTGATCTCATATAAACATTTTGATTGATATGCAAATAATCACAACGAATCAGTGAATATGTAAATGATCACCCTAGGATGTCATTTTGTGACTTCATGAAACATTTTGTGCACACTTCTTCGTGGATTTAAATGGCTTAAATTTAAATAATATTTTTTATAATTAATTAATAATTTATATACTATTTTATATATTAAAAGTAATATTTATTTAAATCATATTTATCACCACTAGAGGTCTCTAGTGAGCGCTTAAAATTTTGTAAATTAAAGCATTTTCCTTCACATCATAAAAATCTCAGGGGTTCGTTTCACCATCACTGGGCGAAAAAAGCCTCATGACACGACTCTGTTACAGCGGCTCGCTCTTTCTCCTTTTCACGCCGCCATTTACGACTCCACGTATATCGCGGCTTCGGCTCTTCTTCGTTGGTGTTTGGTGCTTTTAGCGGTGGGCCTGCATTTTAGCGCCACCTATTGAGCTGGAGCGCGAATTGACGAGGAGACTTTGGGGATTTCACTACACTACATGTTAAATAAAAAACTACACATCTTAAAAGCATATCTTTTCCCAAAGAAAGAAAGAAGCCCAATAGGGAAGTTACGTTCAAGGAGAAATCACTACATTTCCCATTGCGTCTGCACTTCCGGGTCCGTGGACACGCCCCGCCCCTCCTCTTCTTCCCCTCCATCCCCTCCCCCCGCTGTCTGTGTGTGAGGTAGCTTGTAGGTAACAGAGCGCTCGCGCAGTCGGAAGTTTGTGTTGGAGATGGGCTGAAAGTCTGAGAGAAATCCACCTTGGCGCGGACGACGAGTGGTTTTCCCCAGGATTTATAAACTCTGTAAGTGTTTACTGGTGACTCCGTGTGTCCATGTTGCCGAGTTTAGTTTAGGTGACGTTTAGGTTATCCGGCGGCTCCGATCTTATGAGAGCTAAAGCTAAAGCTCGCGCACATTTCTGCGCCTCCTGGGTGTGTCCTGGTTCATACGTGTCAATAAAACCAGGGTTAAAAGAGACAAAAACGCGCCTTATCTGTAAACTAGAAGATAGTTTAGTGAAGGCGGGAGGGAGAGTGTTGTACATGCAGGTGTGTGTACAGGTAAATAATGTTAGCTTGTGAGCTGTTGTTCCTCGGCACTGTGTTCATCACGTCAAAGGGAAACTTCACACACACACGGGCTCAAAACACTAATGTTCCTCCTGGGGCTGGTGATGATGCGCCTCATTTCCTTCGTGACACTGTCAGTGGCTGTGTCCCGCGATGACGTCACCGGGGGGAGCGTGATGTTAGTGTAACAGGTGAAGTGATGAGTGTGATGTTAGTGTAACAGATGGAGTGATGAGTGTGATGGTAGTGTAACAGATGGAGTGATGAGTGTGATGGTAGTGTAACAGATGGAGTGATGAGTGTGATGGTAGTGTAACAGATGAAGTGATGAGTGTAACAGATGGAGTGATGAGTGTAACAGATGGAGTGATGAGTGTAACAGATGGAGTGATGAGTGTAACAGATGGAGTGATGAGTGTAACAGATGGAGTGATGAGTGTAACAGATGGAGTGATGAGTGTAACAGATGGAGTGATGAGTGTAACAGATGGAGTGATGAGTGTAACAGATGGAGTGATGAGTGTGATGTTAGTGTAACAGATGGAGTGATGAGTGTAACAGATGGAGTGATGAGTGTGATGTTAGTGTAACAGATGGAGTGATGAGTGTAACAGATGGAGTGATGAGTGTGATGTTAGCGTAACAGGTGAAGTGATGAGTATGATGTTAGAGTAACAGGTGAAGTGATGAGTGTGATCTGAGTGTAACAGACGGAGTAATGTTAGTGTAACAGGTGACTGAGTGTGATGTTAGTGTAACAGATGTGTGATGTTAGTGTAACAGATGAAATGATTAGTGTGATGTTAGTGTAACAGATGTGTGATGTTAGTGTAACAGATGTGTGATGTTAGTGTAACAGATGAAATGATTAGTGTGATGTTAGTGTAACAGATGGAGTGATGAGTGTAACAGATGGAGTGATGAGTGTAACAGATGGAGTGAATAGTGTGATGTTAGTGTAACAGATGAAGTGATTAGTGTGATGTTAGTGTAACAGGTGAAGTGATGAGTATGATGTTAGTGTAACAGGTGAAGTGATGAGTATGATGTTAGTGTAACAGGTGAAGTGATGAGTATGATGTTAGTGTAACAGGTGAAGTGATGAGTATGATGTTAGTGTAACAGGTGAAGTGATGAGTATGATGTTAGTGTAACAGGTGAAGTGATGAGTATGATGTTAGTGTAACAGGTGAAGTGATGAGTGTGATGTTAGTGTAACAGGTGAAGTGATGAGTGTGATGTTAGTGTAACAGATGTGTGATGTTAGTGTAACAGATGAAATGATGAGTGTGATGTTAGTGCAACAGATGTGTGATGTTAGTGTAACAGATGAAGTGATGAGTGTGATGTTGGTGTAACAGATGAAGTGATGAGTGTGATGTTAGTGTAACAGATGTGTGATGTTAGTGTAACAGGTGAAGTGATGAGTGTGATGTTAGTGTAACAGGTGAAGTGATGAGTGTGATGTTAGTGTAACAGGTGAAGTGATGAGTATGATGTTAGTGTAACAGGTGAAGTGATGAGTGTGATGTTAGTGTAACAGGTGAAGTGATGAGTGTGATGTTAGTGTAACAGGTGAAGTGATGAGTGTGATGTTAGTGTAACAGATGTGTGATGTTAGTGTAACAGATGAATTGATGAGTGTGATGTTAGTGCAACAGATGTGTGATGTTGGTGTAACAGATGAAATGATGAGTGTGATGTTGGTGTAACAGATGAAGTGATGAGTGTGATGTTAGTGCAACAGATGTGTGATGTTAGTGTAACAGATGAAATGATGAGTGTGATGTTAGTGCAACAGATGAAGTGATGAGTGTGATGTTGGTGTAACAGATGAAGTGATGTTGGAGTGATGGAAGCTGCTGTGTTTGAACAGAGTATACAGCTATGGAAGTGCGCTAGATAGACTAAAGCACCGCCGTATCGCTCTCTATATCTGGAGCATCATGATCAGCATGGTGTTGTGAGTAACATGGGGGAAAATCTGAAACTATAATTAACACGTGTGAGACACGTGTGTTAATTCTAACCGTTACTACACGTCATTCAGGCTAGAACTTTCTATCAGTGCTTCGTTAAAATCAACCTACAGCTGGAAGTTGTGTAATACTTCCAGACGCAGTGGGCCTCGCCGGTGGGGCGTAAGATGGTTGAGACGGTTTCCCGGCCGTTCGGCTGAAAGTCTGTGTGTGTGATGTGCATTAAGGTCTGAGAAATGCGTTTATCAAGTTAAAGTCTACGCTCAGATTTCAGCCGTGAGAATAATGTCTTTAGGTGAAGTTCACTGCTTCTTCCATCAGTATTCTCTTCTTTCTGTTCTCCTGCCTCACACCACAGCACTGTCACAGATGCTGATAGAGCTGTAAGATCTGATCAGTGTGGTGCTGGGAATTTGCCTTGAAATGCCTCTTCTTGTGAAAGGTGCTGTAGTGACTACTTATGCTGATTATGTGAGCCGTTTTCTGCTCCCAGTCTTGACTGCTCTCAGCTTTTAGACCTTAATCAGTGCAGAATAATAGAGATTGATGAATAACTAAATAAACCTGTGAGTGTTTTGCTGCAGTGTAAAATGTGTA
>NC_062525.1:12511921-12514421 GCF_022655615.1 Tachysurus fulvidraco | reverse complement strand
CCCAGTTTCTCTTTCAGTCTGTGTCTCATTCTCATGCTCTCTCTCCCATATCCTTTATCTCCCATAATGTTTTTAGAATGATACATTTATATGATGTTATTTAGTATAAGTATTAAACTGAATTGATGTCCTAAGTCAGAGTGTAAAGATTGTCAGGTGGCTGTGAATCCAGAATGTATACACTGGGTTTGAGGTGTGAACACACCCTGAATAGGCCCACTGGGCTGACAGATTACACACACACACACACACACACACACACAGGTTCATACCAAGGGTCAGTTTAGAGTTTTAAATGGAGGAAACACGGACACATAGAGAACATGTTTAAATATTGTTTTGTAAGCTGAAATAAAAAGTCTAGTCTGGTGGATTTCTAAGCAGCATCATGACCTCGGTGTGTACTGGGACAGTTGCGAGGTTATCGTCTCTGCATCGTCTCTTCCCCGTGGCTTGCCGCAAGTGCTCCAGCGGGAATGTCCTGCTCTCAATGGCAGGAAGCAGTTACTTGACCTCACACTGACCTTTTCCCTGGAGCTTGTGACTTCCACACAGGATACTGAAGTTCAGATCTGAAACTTTTCTGAAAGATTTTTTTTTTTACATATTCACATTATTTTGATTCTGTTCAGATGTAAGAGATCAAAAGATCATACACAAGTAATGGTGGTTTGATGGAATGGAACCATTCCGGCCTGCAGCCATGTCAATGGTGTGACCCAGTTCTTTAAGTGTGTGCGCGATTCATGTAGGCTGAGGTGACTCACGCTCGAAATTGATTCTCAGCCAAACATCTTCCTGTTTCAAATTACCCGAGTGTTTAGTACAGGGTACATGTTCATGTATTAATAGAATAAAAGGGCAGATTGTAGCATGCAGAAGTGGGCGGGTGATAAATTTGTTAGCTGCCCATTAGGCAAGTAAAACCTTCACTTTTGGTGTTTCCTGGAAATTTAGATTAGATTCAACTTTGTCATTACACATGTACAAGGCAACGAAATGCAGTTAATTTACATTAGGTAATGCAATATACTGCATCGTAATAGCACGTTGTGTTTGCGTCCTCCGCCGACATTTTGGCCAGGAGCGTCTCGGACGGTCTTCGTAAAGTTGTAGACGCACGGTTGTTTAACACTAATTACTCCAACCTGCTCTGAGTCTGATTACACTCTTACAATTTCTTTTTCTTTCACACATTCTTCCTCTCTCTTCCCCTCCAGTGATCAACGCTGGAATGAGGAAGTTCTACCTGCAGGCCAACGACAAACAGGACCTGGTGGAATGGGTCGCTGTGCTCAACAACGCCACCAAAATCACGGTGAGTGATTCATATCATCAGGTGATTTTGTACTGATGAGAGAATCATATTGTTTGCTGGTTTGTCCTGGTCGTGTATTGTAGCGTGTTTACTTTGCCACTTATTATTTTTGATTTTATATTTTTATGTATTTATGTCTTTGTTTATTTATTTATGTATTTATTGATTGATCAGTTCATCTGTTTATACCTATATATACCTATGTTACTATAACCAAAGTAAAGTCATATAAATAAAGTCACAGGTTGTTTAATAATAAAGTAATTATTGTTGTAATTATAAATGTAATTGTGTTGTATAACGTGGCTGTGTTCTAAAAGGAACTGAACACTAACACACCGCTAAAGGAGAATAATCCTATAAACTTCATCACACCAGTCTGTTGTCAATTATCTTCCTCTAACACGATCCTCTAACACCAAAACACTGTCTTTCATTCCTTACTGAAATATGATTGAAAGAATTTTTCTTCATAAAAAGTTGAATTGTTCACTTTTGAAATTGCTAGAAACACACAAAAGAAAATAATATAAAATAAATAATCAATAATCTTTACGAAATATAACACGTATATTTGAATGAGATCATTACAAATCTTAACGTTGTAATGCATTTTTAAAATATTAAAGTGAAGTAATTACAAAACTATTTCAATAATATGCTATTTTAAAATGTAAACAATAGAATGAAAAAAGATTAAAAGTGAAAAAATAGTAAATACATGCTTGAAAAAATTTTGGAATTACTTTTAGGAAATAAAATAAATATGGACTAGGAATGATACGTCGAAGACTAAACTAATAAAGTAGACAATGGATAAATACATGTTAATTAAATAGCTAAATAAACTACAATATTAATAAGAGAATAAAACAGTGGAATAAAAGTGAGGCTGAGGGTAAGAGTGAGGGATAAATGTAAGGGTAAAGGGTGGGGAGTGTTGTCAGGACTATTAGGCAAGTTTCAGAGTGCAGTAGAAGTAGGTTAATGTAAGCGATGGTTTCATTACATCCCCGTAAAAGCTCATCATCGATCCTCGCTGCAGCTGTGTGTGATGTCGATCAGCACCGTGCCGAGCCCTTTAACCTCCCGTTCTCTTCCCTGTTCTAACAGCGTTCCGTCCTGTTAGTCGTGTGTGCGTGTGTGTGCGTGTGTGTGCGTGTGTGTGCGTGTGTGTGCGCG
>NC_062525.1:12436921-12506921 GCF_022655615.1 Tachysurus fulvidraco | reverse complement strand
ATTCTGACAATTTCCTCAGCTCAGAGCCTGACCCCAGACATTGATGAACTTGCATCTAAGAAAAGATGCCAAGTATCTGGGTTAGATCAATGTGTAGAGTAAATCAGAGTGTAGCAAACTGAGTTTGAATACGTTTTTTTTTTTATGCACTTTTTCTACTCCAAGGCATGAACTGTTAGACGAAAAGTTGGATTTTCATTGAATGAAATAATTAATTTTGGTTGTTCAAAAAGGAACTTAAAATGATACATTGAGAGACATAATTTATTTTATTTATTTAAATAAGAAATGAACACCACTGATGTGTCTTTTATTTCAAATTTAATTTCTTATGTGTTTGTAATATCAAGCTCTGGTTGTTCCAAATCCTGTGTTTAAGTAAAACTAAAGTTTGTTTCATATGAAAAAGGTTGAACATTACATATCAGTTACAGTTAATTTTTCAATAAATATTCAGTTTGGCCTGTGACTTTATCTCAGTTTTATATTTGGGCCCACTGTGAATTTGAGTTTGACACCCCTGCACTAGAGTGTATAATGTGCGTACGTCTCTCTTCCACAGTGTGATCTGTGTTTTGGATGCGGACGAGTGCAGAACGAACAAAGAAAAAACAAAAACACAACAGTGTGGTCATGAATATTGAACAGACTTTATAGAGACTTCATAAACAGAGTATATAGAGAGTTTATAGATGACTTCAGTAAGGATGCAGCAATACTCGTTCTGCATTCATTACTAATAAAAATGCTCCGCTGCCACTCGATACTGTGTGCCATTATTCTAGCGCATCTTGTCTCACTAACGATGTATTTTGTGATTAACGAACTACAGCGTCTGACTATGATACAGATAACTTAAAGGTAAACCTCAGCTGATCACTAGCAGCAGATGCTGAGTAGATGAAGTGGGGAAAAGATAATCAAGCTAGCAAACGAGCGTCATCTTTAATCACCTATTTCATCTACCGCCATTTATATACAAACAACACAGGGTTTTAAAATTGTTCCGTTTTGATTAACATTGAGTCAGTTTCTCACTTCAGTACTGATGAGTAAAAAAAACATATGGTTCGTCTTTGGAATAAGCAAACAGCAACCTTATATTTGAATAATTGATGCTTTAGCCATCTCCCCTCTCCCACCCCTCTCTCTCTCTCTCTCTCTCTCTCTCTCTCTCTCTCTCTCTCTCTCTCTCTCTCTCTGTCTCTTTACTCCTAATCAAGCTGTGCGCTATGTTGTTGCAGATGCGTCAGGCCAGAAGGTTCTCAAACCCTTGTATTCAGAGGTATACGTCCCGCAGTGGCGAACGCAGCACGTATGTGTTGAGATCGCAGCCCATCTTCCCCCTGGCCTTCCCTTCCTCTGTTTGTTTGCATCCCAGCTCCGAGTGTAACGCAGTAGAGCTTTCCATAGACTTATAAGAATTTATTCGTTTTGTTTTCCGCTTCCCTGCTTGTTTAACCCACAGAATACGTCAAAAAAGCAAACAAACTGACTAAAATCAGCTCTCATGTCATGCCTGAAAGACTTCTGATCCACAACGCCATGTCCCGTGCTGCGCCGCCAGCATGGCGCTCTTTTATACTGCCACTCTCATTCACCCATCTATCCATCAGCCCTTCGATCTCATTTCTTCATCCGCATTTCTTTAGCACAGCTTCTGTCGGACAACAAAAAAAAAAATCATTCACTCCCAAACAGTTCATGTGTTTTCAGATTGTAACGGCGAGATGCAGACGAGATGTTCAGAGCTTACTAAGAAGTAGTAGATATTGTGGCAAAGGATCTCGAATGAGCCGGATTTATGTCAGTGATTACAGATCAGCGATGGTTCCTGATGTGCAGCTAATTTGGTTCATTAAAATCAGAAAGGTGGTGCGAAAGGAGGATTACATGATCACTGAAAAAAAAAAAAGATCTGGTGCTGCAATCTAGAAATATTTTATTCAGCCTAAAATGTTTTTTTTTTTTATCAAATTATTATGAAACTCCACACATACTACATCTTCTCTGAACCATCTGAGGAATAGCTGTACTGCTGTTTTTGTTTTTGTTTTGTTTTGTTTTTTTCTTCAAACCGTTGCTGTGATTTTGCTTCATTTCATATTTTTTAAGAAGAAAAAAACAGAACACACATTTGGTGCATGTCCTCGTAATACAATACTGTTCCTCCTTGTTTTACCATTTCCGTTTAAAAACGAAAAACACATGAATGAACAATGAAATGTACGCAGAGACGTTTTTACTGGACTTCAGAATTGTACCAGATTACATTCATAGCAGTGTACGTGTGAGTACGTTCATGTGGCATTAAGTGCATTACGCACTTTATCTATATCTCTTATGCACTATGAATGATCATATTGTGTAATAAGTGGTGTATGTAGTGTGTGGGATGTGGTCGCTTAGTGGTTAAAGTGTTGTACTACTCATCAGAAGGTTGCGAGTTTGAATCGAATCCCAGGTCCACTGAGCTACCACTGCTGGGCTCCTGAGCAAGACCCTTAACCCTCAGTTGCTCAGTAGTATTAAAAAAAGACCCAGTGAGATTAAAAGTAAGTTGCTTTTACATATAAGCGATAAGGGTGTCCTTCATATGCTGGAAATGAAAACGTGAACATGTTCTAACTCTAATAGCGAGAAATTTTCAGTCTGAATAGCATTTTTTTTTTTGTTTACTTTTAACCTAATCTAAACCAGCATGACCCTGACCAGGCAGTGACGAGTTAGTGAACCTGCTGCATGTATCACGCAGCACCACGGAGATTCACTGCATTTAGAAATGTTATATACACTACTTGTAACATGCATTATACTACTTTAATTATTGTTTCACTCATGTACAATAATCAGCCATAACATTAAAACCAATGACAGGAGGAGAGAATATCATTGATTATGTCATTATAGTGGCAGCTGTCAGGGGATGGGATAAGAGGTGAATAGTCGGTTCTCTCTGGAAGCTGGACAATGGGCAAGTGTAACCATCTGAGTGACTTTGAGTAGGGCCAGATTGTGATGTCTATAGACGACTAGATCCGAGCTTAGGGGGCGGGGGTGTGGGTGGGGTGGTATGCAAGGGTTAGTAGCTACCAGAAGTGTTCCAAGGAAGGACAAGAAGGTGAGCAGAGGCAGTGTAATGCTCTGGATGATGTTCTTCTGGGAATCGTTATAGACTGAGTACACCTCTTTATGGCAACAGTTTCCTAACAGTGTTTTTGTGCAGACATTGCTCAGGAACGGTATGAGGAACATGACAAATGGTTCAAGGTGTTGACTTGGCCTCCCAGTTCCCCAGATCTCAATCTGATTGAGCGTTTGTAGTATGTGCTGGACAAATAAGTCTGATTCGTGGAGGCTCCAGCTCACAACTTAAAGGACTTAAAGGACTGCTGCTAAGTTCTCAGTGTTGGATACCACCACACCTTTTTAATTTGATGACTGGTTGGTGTATATTCATTTTTGCATTTTTATGGTTGTAAAGTGCACTTATCGTTTAAGTGCTGCCGTTTTAGTAGAAAAATGAAATAATCGACATAAATGATGTGGTTGCTTAGTCATAAGATCCCATGGTATGCACCCTATGATATGTAGTGTAGAGATTTACACACATTCCTAGGTGTGTGTTAGTGATCCTTGTCTGCCTGTAGCCAGGATGTGCACAGACATGTCCGATACCACATCCAGACATTCCGATTTGATCATGCTGATTCCCCAGAACTCGGATCTCTGCAGATGTTGGGGTCTGCATGGTAGCTTCAAGTGTGAACTTTCAGCTTCTCAAACTTAATCAGGTCTTTGTTTGTGTCATGTCAAGCGAGTGTTTAATAGTGTTTAAGAATGAATTGTGCCATGGAAAACTGCAGGTTGGATATGCATCAGTGTCAAGCCGCATCCCGGCCAAGCAAGTGAGCTCCCCCGAGTGTTCGTTATCATATTCTTTTCTCTCCATTGTGATCCTCAGCTTTTCATCTTTCATCCCAAGCAAGCAATACCCAACAATATCCATATGATTCAGAATGTTCTTCATCCAGTTCCAGCCATGCTAATACTTTCACGTCCATCCTTAAAAAAACCCTCTTTTTCCTTTAGCTGCATGTGTGCTGTACCCTGATTGCTTACTCCCAACACATGTCTGAAAGGCTGATTTTAGCTAAATGACTTCTCTTTTACCTGTGATTTCTGATGGTAATCTTTCCAGACAGCAAAAAAAAAATCAAGGCTGGAAGTTTTAGGACTGCAGCTCACTAATTTGTTTCATGCTGCTACCAACCTGAGCGCTTATTATTATAAGATTTGTTGCACATCACTTTTGCTGTAGTTAAAGCTTCTAATGCCACAGAAGCAGCCACTACCAAGGCTTCAACTAGCACTGCTACTCTTCCATTCCTAAAACTTCAAGTGTTACAGAAACTGCCACTCTCCAAGCTTTAGCTACCAATAGACTGTCCTCTTCTCAGGCTACACTGCCTCTTTCAGTGAAGCTGCCACTGGCACTGTAGCCAGTCTCATCACTTCTACTGCTTCTACCACTGTAGCTGCCAATCCTAAAGCTTTAACTAGCTCTGAAGCTGCCACTCTTAAAACTTCACCTACTACTTAAGCTTCTGCTGCCACTCCCATTGGGGCTGCCACACCCGGAGCTTCTGCTGCTGTTTCCACTGAAGCTAGCCTCTACTACCATGCCTGAGCACACTGTAGAAATGGTACCATGTGTTTTCTCACTGACCGAATGATTCTTCTTTTTGTGTGTGTGATTTTTTTTTTCTATTTCTGCTATCACTCTCCAACAGGAGCGCAGGGAATGCCCTTCCAGCTTTTACTGCAGTGAACAAGGCCCCCCAGTCCCTCGCTCACCCATCTCCACCGAACCCCACTTCCCAGAATGCCACTTCCCAGCGGGCCATCAGCATGGCGTGGGACGAGCCAGACCTCAGCGGCCTCCTGCGGGGCAGCCCACGTACCCGTCTGTCACTCCAGGAGTCTCCCCGCCTGTTTTTCAAGTAAGCAGCAGCGACACAGTCTCACCTTGGGAGCGGAGGAACAGTGCAGAGATTTGCCCTCCTGCTGATATTGACTCTGACGATCTGCCTGTTACAGAGGTGTAAAGACCTGCGGTGGTCAAACTGCAACGAAAATAAACACAGACATACCCACACCGAGACAAGACACAGCACAGACTGACAGCACAGTGTTGCCGAAATGACCACAGGTCTGGACGTGCAACAAAAAGTAAAGCAATCAGAAGTGAAGTAGACCAGAGAGGGCACCTAGCACATCATGGTAGATTACGGGATTCTGGGATTAGTTCCTTTTTCCATGATCCTCCACTTGAAGACCATGGCTAACCACCAGTATGCTAGTGATTTGAAATGAGCACAAACTCCTTATCCAGTCCTGAGCTGGATCAGATTTACCCTAACGATTTATCTTTTTCCCTTTTCACCTTCTTTTTCCATGGGGTACAGTTTGGTTTGTTGTGATACTTTATCGCTACTAAATCAGCGTATTGAAGATCTTTCTGCTGAACTGAATGGAGCACTTTTTTTCTGATTGCTTCAATCATTTAATTTTTTTTATCGATGTTTTAGAAAGTTCTGTGAGAGGGCTTTTCATTTCTGAGCAAACCATAAACAAGATAATACCACTACCTATAATATAGAATTATTTTGGAGAAGACATAATCGCTATTAAACATTTGAAGATCTATATTAAATATTTGAGGATCTATATACACACACTGACTGTAACTATAGAGTTTATTTTAGAGCAAAACTTGTCAGAAAGTCAAAGGTTAAACATATTTGTTGTCAGGTTTGTTGGTGCTTGACCAAAAACATCAGGTCTTTTGGATACACATCTACATCTAGTACACACACCTTGGCAACACACTCGTACACTTGTTTTTAAGGTGCTGGAAAACGCCATCCTGTCTTTACTGAAAAGAAACACAGTAGTGGTCAATGATATTTTTAAAATCAATCTCAGTCCTGCCAACCATCAGAGCTGACTTTGTAACATCGGAATACACTTCTAGGATTCATCACTTAAATATACACCAGGCTTCTTTTTTTCTTGAAAACATCTGAAATAATGATAAGCTAATTAGCTAGAAATGTAGTGCTTCAGTAGTGAGAGATCTCTTGGTAGCTCCACCCCATTCATCCCAGCTTGCATCAGTAACGTTTTGGTTAGTCTCTCATCTACACTCGATTTCCCACATTGAAGGTCTATGTGAAACTTTTAGCTTGATTTTAATCGTGTCTAATGTTAGCCGACATTTGTTTGGAGGAAAAAATACCCGCTGGTTCCCGCAAATCCACTTTCTGCTGTAGACGTATCTGCTGAATAAAGGTCGGGGTCGGCAGGTCTGAAATGTCAAGGAATGTTCTAGAGCAAACTGTAAGAATCCCTTTTTCCGTGTGTTGACATCATGCTGAACATGGTGCTCCTGATGTTACGTCATGATGGACTACTTACCCTGAAAATATGCTAACAATGAACGAAAGCTACTATATTCTGCTTAGAATATTGTGAATAAAACCACACTAACACCACACTAACGTTAGTCATTGTTTTGATGCCGTATTCATTTAATAACCTTTCCTACTTGCCCAGTACCAACGTTGTGACTTCCTTTTGTTGTTCTTTGAGGATTATTCTTGTAAAAAAAAATTTTACCCAATGTTGTATGGTGGAAACACGACTCCTGAGACAGCGCCCCTACGTCGCTCTACGTCAGGGTCGTGTGTCAACTCGTTCACCCGTAAACCGTTGCACAATCCATCTCAAGTGCCTGTGTAGCTTCCTTCTGACAACAAGCTCATTTTGATTTCTCCACTTGTGTACCTGACATTTGTAAATCATGTCCATTTTATTTATTATGTGAAAGAGTTTGAAGATTAAAACTGACCAATTTTAAGTGCTGAACTGAGTTTTGTCTTTTGTCTGCCTCTAGTTTTTATGACCATTCCTTTAAGCATTTAAGCTGCCACTCCTAAAGCTTCTACAGCCACTGTTAGTGAAACGTTAAACTCGAAAACCATTCTCTACAGTGTAGAGACTTGAGTATGTAATTATAACATTTTAGCTAGAAACTTAACAGCACCTTCAACAAACTTGGAACTGAATTTTTGTCAGTTATTTTTGTCATTTAAACTCTGAAGTTGAGTGGTTTTTTGTTTGTTTTTTTGGCTTTTGTGCCCATCTTGTTTGCTTGTGTTTAGTGTATTTGGAATTGAAGCATGACTGCAGTCCTCGTGTAATTCAGTGTGTGTGAGATGTGCTCGTGCTGCCCTCTGCTGGTTACTGATCCTAGTTACACACACACACTCTCTAGAGGAGCCCTGGATGGAGCTGAACCGAGAGCAGAAAGAGAGCTGGACAAGCGTCTTGTTGGTTGTGGACCAGGCTTAGAGGACTGATGTGAATGTGATCCAGCTCCACCTCTGGTTCTGCAGCAAGGACACCAGGATCTCCCAGTAGCAGGAAGCATGTTATTCATGTTATTCATGCTGAGCCATCGTCAGAACGCTGGCCTGTAGTTAAACAACTCCAAATAGAAAGTCTATTTCTGACATCTTTGAACTTCCACTTCACTACCATTCTGGGTGGATTCTGGGGAAAGAGACCACAAGTGCTTCAGGTCCTGTTGTTAGGCACAGCTGAGAGTGAATGTGGGTTGGACATGTTCTGCAGTCCTGTGGCCAGCCATCAGCTCTCCATCACACTGAACTCCTCAGATGATTCCTAACAACACAAACCATAACCCACTTCATTCCCTCTCACTAGCAGTCACTGTTGCTTTGGCCTGAATTTTGTATTTCCTTTTTTTAATCAGTTCCATCAAGTTTTTCTGTTGCAAATCAGTGATAATTCTTAATGCCATGGTCACGCTCTCGTATTTCTGTGTGTTTTTAATCATTTCTGATTCATTTTGGAGCTAAATTGAAGGAAGGATCTGGAATGAGTAATGAATGGATCAGTGAAGGCTGAGCAGGTTCTAAAACAACGAGTAAACGGAAAAAAATAAAAAAGCATATTGACGGCAGATCCAAACTCTGGCTGATCTAATATCTGTATCATTTACAAACGAGTCGGCTCATCAAGTCGGATCGCATACATGAGCTGTATTTTTATTTATTTATTTTTAAAATAAATTCCATGAAACAATTTAATTTATAAGAAGTAATTAATGTTTTTAGAAAAATGTTTAATCCTGTTGCAAAAAAATCAACTTCTCTTAGTCAAATGATGACTATGACTCACTGAACAGATTCAGAAATCCAACACTGCTAAGATCTAAATTTGTTCTAGTGCCTCCTGCTGGTGGACACGAGTATTTCTCTTTCGAAGGGCCTCGAGGCTGGAACAATTGTTTGTATAACTCCATGTGGGAGCACACCTCAGTACTCACAAACTTTACCTGTTTTTTAATGAAGCTTCACATTGTGAGTCATAAACACTACAAAATTCCACACCAGTTTACTCTCCAGCAAAAATGGCCAATTCACACATGAATCTGGATGATTGACAGTTCCATAAGTGTCCTGAGCTCTTTATAATAACTTTCACCACATGGAAGCCCCATGGAAAATAAATGCAGTAACTGTAGTCAACATTCTGTTGGTTCCTTAAGTGGCATCTAAAGACTGAGGGTTTGATGAGCTGTGGCTCTGTATAAACATCACACCTGGCAAACAGCACTAGGATATATTGTTATATCTAGTAGAAGAGTTGTGCACGTTATTACTTTCTGCTACAGTTGTTTTTACTCAAAGCCTTTTTGGTTTTTGGCAGAAGAGGACAGGATGGAGGACGGTGACTCAGATGTCCTGGCCACTAGTTCAGAAAGTTGGGGGTGGTGGATTTCTGGGAATCTGCTGTGTTTGTGCTGCGTCCAGCTTTTCCTCACTCGTGCCGTAAAGACAGAAAAGAGCAGAGTGAACTATAACGTTGAGCCTCTGACACCTAGATCGCTCACAGGAATAAATACGCCACACAGATGTGTATGTCCGTGTGTGTGTGTGAGAGAGTGAGTGTGTGTTATACAGTGATAGACATTTTTATCATCTGCACACTGTGTCTGATTAAATGATGCCTCTTGTGCTGCTTGTATTACTTTTATTGCTACAATAAATGTTTTATTGAGCAACTTTTCCTTTTCTGTTCTATATTTCGTGTCTCGTTCCAGAGTTGTGCAGGAGAAAGATCTTCAAGACGAGATTTGGTTTTATCAATATCTTCATATAGATAAAGTAAAAGGCTGCTTCTACTTTTTTTCATTTGTTCAGTTACAGGAAATAGTTTATCCTGGCCAGGATGGCAGTGGATCTCCAGAACATTCATCTATCCATGCAGTCAGCCAGCTGTCTATCAGCACCTTTGATCCATCCATCAAAACCTTCCATCCATCCATTCAGCCCACCAACATCTTCAGTCCGTTCATCCATCCATCAAAGCCTTCTATTCATTTTTCCATCCATCTAATTATTCGTGTCTTTGACACTGTAAAGGAGCAATGGAAAACCGTTCTTCTGAAGATCTTCCTTCCACTCAGCATGCTCCTCTGACCATCAACGGTGCCACTGTGGAGAGAGTGGATAGCACCAAGTTCTTGGGTGTGGTCATCACAGAGGACCTCTCCTGGACTGGAAACACAGCAGCACTGGCCAAGAAATCACAGCAGATCACAGCAATCTTCCTCCGCAAACTGAGAAGAGCCAAAGCCACACCACCCATCATGCACACCTTCTTCAGAGGCACCATTGAGAGCATACTATCGAGCTGCATCACTGTGTGGTACGGTGCTTGCAACGCATCCTCCCGGAAGACACTACAGCGCATAGTGAGAGCAGCTGAGAGGATTATTGGTGTCTCTCTCCCCTCCCTCAAGGACATTTACGAGACCCGTCTCACCCGAAAAGCCCTCTGCATTGCAGGTGATCCCACCCACCCATTACACAGCTTCTTCAGTCTGCTGGGAGGAGACTGCGGAGTCTCCGGGCCAGGACCAACAGACTGAAGGACAGCTTCATTCATCAGGCTGTCAGGAAGCGGGAACTCACTCTCAAACTTGCCTCCACTTCTCTTTTCTGCCACAGGCTCCACAGATCTATGACCCCAACACTCCCCTTCAGATCCCACATCCCCAAGGTCCTTCCACTCCCCCCTCCCACTAACATACGAAAAACATGCACCAGTCACTTTGTGCAGCATTGGTCTGCTTATTCTTCACTGTATCTACATATGCCTTGCACTTTATTTAAATTTCATTGCTAATATTTTGCACCTTGGGACTGAGAGAAATACATTTTCAATTCTTTTTTGTGTATATATTGTACATGTGAAAGAGTTGACAATAAAGAAAACTTGAACTTGAATTTGAACTTGAACTTAAGTCCCTCAGGTGTTTTTCTTTGTTCAGATATAGCTTGCCCTGTGGATGGGAGTGGAGTCATTCTGGAAGAGACCAAACCATCTATCAAATAACATGAGGAGAGCTGATCAGCAAGAACGTGAATAAGAAAGTGTAAAAGGTTGAAGTGAGGGCGTGACGTGCATTAGTTCCTGCACACAACATGTCTCTGATCACGTCACTGTAACATTCTGGCACCATGACGTCCACTGAAATGACCATCAGCGTAGCGTGTTTTTGGATACAGGTCTTTTACTTCTCCACCCGCTCTGCACCCCTGACCCCTGCCTACGCCCCTGCAGGAAGGATGATGAAGTTTTACTCAGAAACTGGTGGAGGCAGAATGAGGTCTATGAGCTCATGAGAGCTGCTCTGTTTACTGAACGCATTCTAAAGCTACTTCACCTTTTTTCACAGACCTGAGGCTGAGGATAGAACTGAGGCTTTATGTCTGAAAAGCTTAAAGTTACAGCTTCATTTCTGACTGATACAAAACACTGACACCGGAGACTCCTTCCCTACATGCAACATTAACGTTAACAAGCTTTTTTTGTATATATAATTTTTTTATTATTAGTGGAGTGTCCTTGTGAATGAGCTGTCACTGGAGAAGTTTAGTATCAGTGCGAGCACATGAATATAAACCTGTGCTAATGTCAGAGCTGCTGTTCAGGAGATTTAATCAACATGTGACCACCAATCAGAGTGCAAGTTGCTAGTGTTGAAAACGATCTGAATTATTCTGTGTTTAATTCATTTTAGAACGTTATATAAATAATAGTTAAAAAAACTGGACAAGAAAAACAAATGTCACAAGAAATGTTTAATGGAAGTAAAAAGTTAGGACATATTGTATGTGATTATGTTTGAGTTTCATTTCACTGAGTGATATCTCTCTCTCTTTCCCTTCCTCTCTATCTCTCTCTCCCTCTATCTCTCTCTCTACCCCCTCTCTCTTTCCCTTCCCCTCTCTCTCTCTCTCTCTCTCTCGCTCTCTCTCGCTCTCTCTCTCTCTCTGTCTATTCCTCCCTCTCTCTCTGTCCCTTGCCCTGTCCCCCTTTCTCTCTCCTCTCCCCTCCCCTCCCTCGCTCCCCTCCCTCCCTCCCCCCCCTCTCTCCTTCCCTCTCTCTCTTCCTCTCTCCCTCCCTCCCTTTCTCCCCCCTCCCTTTCTCCCCCTCCCTTTCTCCCCCTCCCTTTCTCCCCCCTCCCTTTCTCCCCCCTCTCTCCCCCCTCCCTCCCCCTCCCTCTCTCCCCTCCCTCCCCTCCCTCCCCCCTCCCTCTCTCCCCCCTCCCTCCCCTCCCTCTCTCCCCCCTCTCCCCTCTCTCCCCCCCTCCTCTCTCCGCCTCCCCCCTCCCTCCCCTCCCTCCCCTCCCTCTCTCCCCCTCCCTCCCTCCCTCCTCTCTCCCCCTCCCTCCCCTCCCTCTCTCCCCCTCCCCCCTCCCTCCCCTCCCTCTCTCCCCCTCCCTCCCTCCCCTCTCTCCCCCCCTCCCTTTCTCCCTCCCTTTCTCCCTCCCTTTCTCTCTCCCTCCCTCCCTTTCTCTGATGTGTTGTAAGAGACCATCATCTGGATTAGATGTGAGCTCCACAGTCGCTCATCCTTTCTTTTGTATAGAAGGCGGGGCTTCACTTCATCTCCTTCTGGGCCACGCCCTTACATGTGAGGTCACTGTGTTGTGTCCAATCCCCGCGCTTGTTTTTGTTGTTGCGTGTGAGGCATGCTGGCTTTAAAAGTGCAGCCAGTTGAGAAAGCAGTGATCAGCTCTGTGATTCTGTCTTTCTCTCACCCTGAAGAAAAAGAAAGATGATGATGCGTTTTCAGCTCGTGGCATGCGCGTGTTTTCTGTTCCTGCTCGTCGCACCGGCGTCTTGCGGTGTGCGCGCTCCCGGCTGCCCCGATCGCTGCGACAAGTCGGCGTGTCCGCCGATTCCCGCCGACTGCCTGGCCGGGGACGGGCTCGACCGGTGCAACTGCTGTCCTGTGTGCGCGTCGGGAGAGGGCGAGCGGTGCAACACCCAGAGCGACTGCACTGAGGGTCTGCGCTGCTCCGTGACCGACGGTGTGGCCCAAAGCGCCACCGTACGAAAGCGCGCGAAGAGCGGGGTGTGCACGTGCGAGAGCACCGAGCCGGCGTGCGGCAGCGATGGTGTGACCTACCGCAACGTGTGCGAGCTGCGCAGGGCGAGCGGGAGCGCGCAACGTCAGAACCAACCACCGGTCATCGTCGTGCAGCGGGGCGCGTGCGGCAAAGGTGCGCAAAGTTCATCCATTTCTATGTGAATACAACACTGATGGGTAGTTTCACTGCAGGTGCACTTCATCACACACACACGCAAACAATTCTCAGAGCCACAATCCACCATCTAGTACAAAGCCTTCCAGAAGAGTGGAGCTGATTATAACAGCAGAGAGAGGAATCATTTCTGGGACGAGATGTTCAACAACACATACAGGTGTGATGGGGTGCACATACATTTGCCTGTATAGTGTATAACGGTTTATAGCTGTTCTAATGTAAGTGAGAACATGAGCTTGTTTTGTGAAGTATATAAACAAATGCAAAATATAATGTGATTTATAAACAAATAATTGTTTATTAATTCAATTATTTTATTAACTAATTCAACTTCTTTAGCATTTAATTGTTGATTTATTTTCCAGTAGTATCATGGCCTGGAGTGTTTTATTTCTCATATCTCAGCAATTTGGCAAAAAAGTAACATTTTATTCATTGTTTTTTTTAGTTAAAGATATTTAAAGAAAGAAAAGAGAAATCTTATGGACGCTCAACTACGACCAAAAAACCCCCCCACTATAAACAGTTTCCCTCAGGAAAGCATGTCAAACATGCTGGTGTTTCAGATCAATTTAAAAATAGAACATGTGGAAGAATTGTTGTTCTTCACTTAAGAAGGGAAGAGAAATTAGTACATTTATAACTGACTGAACTACAATTTTCCCACAAATTGTAGGACTCCTCCACAGTTTATACTGTTTCTGGGGAATTGCTGATATTGAGCTTTTTTCGTTAAAGTTTTCCTGTTTAAAAAAAAAAAAAATCTCCTGGCCAGCTTCCAGCAGCTGGTGGTCTGATGGAGCCAGACAGCCAGGGCCGTGGTTAGAGAATAAATCCACCCGCAAACAGAGTTCTGCGACATGAAGGAAGTTTGTGTGAGGGTTCAGAGTGTTTGGGGGGGGAAGGGTCATGTGTGAAATCATCTCTGTGGTCACTCAGGACGAGGTTAAAGACAGGAGAGCTGACACACTTCCTCTAGCATGGGCAGGATTAAACGTCTTAATGAGATTAATCTAAAAAAAAAAAAAAATCCCTGCTGTCTGAGGCTTCACCTACATGTGTGGTTAATTCAACGTTTGTGTTTTAGCCCAAATTTAACCAGAGGAGTTAAAACTGCTGAGCTGTTCTGTGGGGTGTAGATTAACACAACGTAGAGTTATGCAGTGACTTTGCAAGAGTGGGTCACTTTGTTCAAAATTCTTGTTTTGTCCTTTATTTTTTTTGGTCTTTTCAATACCGTAATGTGCTTTTCATCCTCATCACAGCTGAACTGTCCAAAAATAACTGCGTGTGCCTGAGCTGTTCCGAGACTCGCAGCCAGAGTTTCAGACACACCGGCTGTTCCGCTCAACCTTCTGATGCGTCACGTGATGAAATCTCCAGCTGGACGTGTGGTGTTATATAACCATCCTGAGTAAATCTAATGCTAGCACAAATTCCACAAACATATCCACAAAATTCCATTATGGAATAATTTATTTGGTAAAAGGTATTGAATTAAAATATGCAGAATGTAACCCAAGCAGAGTTCAGAGCAAAAATGTGCCAGTCCTGAGATGTGATCTCAACACCTTCAGCTCACTTTTTATGAAGGCTAACACACTGGAGGCTTTGAGCGAGTGGCTATAGAGCTGTGTGTTGTAGTGAAACAGACATAATCCTGTTCAGTCGAGTCTATAATCATTTAGCGGCTGTCAAAACGTCCTCGGGGTTCCTCACATCATCATCATCATCATCATCACCAAAATAGAGAAGAGCGCTTACATACTTACACACACTGTACAGAACACAGAGTTTTGACATGTTTTAGTCAACAAATAAAAAGAGGAGAAGAAGAAGAAGAGAAATGAAGTGAAGGAGAGATCATTTCCCTAGTGATGTTTGCATGGACATAGATCAGTGGAATGAAGACGTCATCCAGAAGTAACTTCATTGAGAACAGGAAAAATGCATCCCTCCAAAATGCGTAAAAGAACAAGACAAAAACGTACAAGGTAGTATGCCAAGAGTGCCCCAGCAACATGAAAGCAGCTGCAGGAACATCACTCGCTTTATGTGACAACACTCTCTCATTTTCTTCACTTCTGAGTGACAGGGTAGGACTGCTAGAAGGAAGCATACTTTTTTTAAAAAAACATCTCGACGTAGAACTTTCTGGGAGTAGGACTTTCTAAAAGATGTCTTTGTTGCATAGACAAGACGGCTCATCTCCCAAATAACACCATGCAGATGGTGAACCATGATGGTGGCAAAATCATGCTATAGAGATTCAGCTGGGTCTGGGGCTCTGCTCATGGTAGAGGTAATCATGGATATCTCCAAATGCACCCCCTGACCACCCGTACCCCTTTGCTCTTTCCTGTAATAACATGGCTGCGTTAAGGTTTTTAAGTAAGAGTTTGTGTTGATGTTTGCCTCTGCAAAGTGAGCTTTCAGCATTTTGGGCTAAAACAACATTCCAGAGGTTGAACATGTTTTTATGGTTGTAAACATTAGCTTAAATGGTGAGTGGGCAGGTAGCAGCCAACTCACACACACACCACACACAAACAGTTTTGGCATAGTGAGTGCTGAGTTAGCATCGGAAAAGCAAGCGCACTATTCAGCTCCATGGCAGTTGGTGGTCTGAGTCATTGCGGTATAGTGAAAAGCTTCAGAGACTTCAGCATTGCAGTATCTTTTGCCACCCTTCATGAACATATGCCCTCAGAATTAATATCTGCAGGTGTTGATTCATTCTCTGTAACAACAGCTCTGATGTTGTGCTCATCCAAAATGGCACGGTTTCTGTAGTAAGTAGTGAGTTCTCAGGGACTGGTTTGTTTATCGTAACATGTATAGAAGGAGTCTCCAGTGTCAGAGGTAAAGCTGTAAGTAAATTTTTTATGTCTTCAGGACAGATAGTTATTTGTGGTGATTTCCCCTGGTTTTTACTTGTGGTGTTTCCCAGTTTCATGTCTTTATGGCCATAACAGTAACTCTGCTTTGTGAACATGCGATCTGGTGTCGAGTTAAAGCTGCCATGTTGGACTACGCCATTAGAAAATACACTTATTGGCTCATGTCAGTGTTCTAGCACATATGTCAGAACATTTAGCAGACTTTTTGTTGTGAGGAACGTGCTTTTCCTGGACATCAAACTAGAGTGAGGCCATGATTATCCCAAATACGGTTATGTGACCTCACTGTGTGATTGTTGCTACATTAAACAGCCTTTTAGCAACAATGGAAGCGTGGCTAATATTCCACCTAGTCCTGGTGAAGGAGGCATGGCTAATGTTCCACCTAGTCCTGGTGAAGGAGGCATGGCTAATGTTCCACCTAGTCCTGGTGAAGGAGGCATGGCTAATGTTCCACCTAGTCCTGGTGAAGGAGGCGTGGTATTTTTGGGCTCTAAATTCTATTAAAGTGAAGGAGGTGTGGCCTATGCATCTGTCAATCACAGCAACGGCATGACCTTGTCAGAGCTCTAAATCATTTCCTTTTATTCATAACTTTAAACCTTTATTAAATTATTGATCTTGTAATAGAGATCAGCTTTTTATTGATGCTGATCAACGTGGCTTCATTTCTCATTCATAAGTGTTCAAACTGTATTCCATCATTTGAATCATGTATCATTCTTTACACAAAGTTTGTCTGTGAGCACAGACCTGCACCAAATCCACACAGATGAAGAACTTTTATCTTAATCTTTATTTATGATTCCGAATGCAAATCAGTTTCCTAATCGAGATTCCAGTCAAATGAATGAAAGACACAAAGAGTCGTGAAACCTGATACTTGCATTCTTTTCCATGTCTCCGTCAGCCAAGACACTTAAGGAGAAGTAATTGGAATTTATGAGCTCCTCGTATTAGGACTGGAAAAGACGCAAGCGTTAGCGGCTCTCTAGTGTCGTAGCACATGTGTTGTGGTTAGCATGCAGTACGTACATGCAGTAAGCGTCGCCCATATGTGTTGGATTATTGTGTTGTCCGTCCTGCATCATGCCGTACTTTAAGCAGAATGGCAAAATCATAAAGGGTTAGAGTGCAGTTAATCACCGGGATTTATTCTGTCATACATCTTTCCAGACTGAGGAAAGAACCAAAAACAACCGGAAAGTGCTTCGGGGAAGAAGAAAAAATGTTACACATGGGATTTTTTGTTGTTTTTGTTGTTGTAAAACTCAAGTTTTATAAGGTGTGGATTTAATACGTGTTATGCATCCTCTGCTTTTTCATGATCATGAAACAGAAAAAGGTTTTGTGGTACTTTATTTTCGGGGCAAGTAGAGAGATTTGGAAAGACTTCGCTGTATGGAAACAAAAAGAAAATTTGGAGCACAAAATAGCGGCGTAATATCCTTTGTTATCTAAACCCCGGAAGAACAACATGTTTATATATAACATGTGTGATAAAGTCAGAGTATGCAGGTCTGTCCTCACTTACAATATATTATATTCCAATACACTTCCACTTTATTAAATAACTAATGTTGGATGTCATAATTTTATCATTATATTAGAGATAATTGAGGTTAGTTCCTGTTGTCACTTACATTATGGCAGTTGTAAACGGTCATTCCTTCACCACAAACAAACAAACAAACAAACAAAAAAACCCAAATTGTTGTAGTTTGTTACCACTAAGTTACAAGCAGTGTAAACTCTTCTGTCCTGAAGATATTGGAAAACTTAGCTACAGCTTCATCTCTGACACTGGAGACTCCTTTCATAAATAAAAATGATCTGTTCACACCTGCTGTTGCTATTCAAACGACGAGGTGTTAATACAAACCTGTGCTACTTTCAGAGCTGCTGTTCAAGAGAATGAATCAACACCAATCAGAACGTAACACTCAACATGTTAACATTCTCTTTGAATTAATGTCTTGACATTTTCTGCTGATTTCCCAGGTCATGATGGGAATCCCGACAGTCTGCGGCACAGATACAACTTCATCGCAGACGTGGTGGAGAAAATCGCACCCGCCGTCGTCCACATCGAACTTTACCGCAAGTACGACTCTTGACTCCTGACTCACCTCTGTGACTCGCCTTTGCTGTTTCTTTCTCTCGTGTACTAACAAGAACATCTGGACCTTCACATCTTTTGTTGTGTGCTTTCTGAGTCGAGAAGATCGAAACACCGCAGTTTCAGAGCTTTTGGTGTTTCTTTGGTGTTCTACGGATTTCCAGATATTTTGTAACCGATTATAATTGATAGTGTATCGTCCGTGTTCTGTACAGAGCAGAGATCTGAGATCAGAAATGATCTTCAGGGCAGAGCCGAAGGACGTGTTTACTGCAAATTATTCATCAGAGGAAGTTCCACAGTGCTCCACTTCAGCAGGAAGTCTTTAGGCCGGGAATGTTGGCCCTTGGGAGCAATTTTTTGGGGAAGAATATTGATGCTTATAAAATGAGATGTTTCCCATCAGATCTGCTTTCAGATTTTTGTTTAACTCACTAAGAACTCACTCTTACTCCACTTCAAAAGGAATAAAACACACAGGGTTGTGCTGTATGGAAAAAACAATCAATAATAAAAATAATAAAGTAATAAAATAAACATCTTATAAATAAACACAAAATATCAGTGATGAGACATGCTCAGTATGTGTTAATAATTACTGGAGCATCTGGTGTACATGTCCCTTTGAGTAAGCTGCTACTATAGAAACCATAGCATATTATTCTAGAGATATACAGAAGTAATCAACACCTTCTGACCAATCAGAATCCAGAGTTTGTCAGCGATGTGAGGAACAAGTCTGAAGAACATGAAACATCTTATTAATTTCTGAGATGTGTTTGAGTAAAGTAGCCACTTGGTTGTTAGTAATCCTGATCTTTGGCAGGATGGTGTTCTCTAAGCGGGAGATGGCGGTGGCCAGCGGCTCTGGCTTTGTGGTGTCCGAAGACGGTCTGATCGTCACCAACGCTCACGTAGTGGCCAACAAACACCGAGTCAAAGTGGAGCTGAAGTCAGGGGCCACATACGACGCCAAGATCAAAGACGTGGATGAGAAAGCCGACATCGCCCTCATCAAGATCGACACTCCTGTGAGTTCCCTTCAGCACTGGCCAGCAGCACAGATCAGTCAGAATGACAGGTGCACACTCCTTAGCGTTTCCTGACACCAGGTACTCCGTGTTTCATGATTCCAGTATGTGTGAAGAAGAAAAGCATCTTTCATGATGTTCCTTTGATCATTCCAGATTTTAATTAACGAACAATGGTATTTTACACAATAATAAAAACACACTCATCACCCCCTGACCAATCAGAATCCAGATAGCTAGTCCTTTATTTTTGATACATACTATTCCAGTTCTGAGATATAAAGGGTTGTTCTAGGCACACACACACACACACACACACACACACACACACACACACACACACACCCTGACCTGTTTTATGATGCTGTCTTTGGTATTTTTCCCTTTTTTGTCCTTCTCACACTGTAAGCTCAGAGGAATGCTTTGCTTGGCAGTGTGTAACTCTGAGGCTTGGAGATTTCTGATAACTGTATGAAAGCTTAAAAATAGCCCAGTGCCCCAATTCACATTAGTAATTCTCATCCTATTTTTGTAAAAAGTGTTTAGTGTTTTTAGGGTTTAGTGTTTAAAACTAAAACTAGTGTATTTCATTCAAAAAGATCTCCTGAGCGTCTGGGAGCGTGAGCAAGGCTCTTGTTTCGCTGGAGCTGGTGAAGATCCATGCCACGTTTCTGTGCATAGTCACTGCTGCACTCTGAATAATTAATGCTGCTTTCTCTCCGAGATCATATTCTCATCTGCACACAGATATTCTGCAGCACACGCTTAATCTTCTTTATCGATGGCTCTGTTTTTCCAAGCCTGCAGTTTATTTGAAGGAACACTACACTGAGTTGCTCTGTGAGGCTACGGATTATCACAAACGTTTTCCAAACCTCGTGTAAACTATTTTCCGAACTTGTTATGTAAAAGCATCCACCGTCTCTTTATACTGAGGATCTAATTTCATGTGCTGGACACAAATTCATCAGTCCTAGATTCGTAGTTCTGTGATCATGCACAAATTTATGAACTGAACTTTTATAATAGTTTGAGTTGCTGTGATTTTAAATATGTCAAGTTTTACATGCTAATTTAATATGTCTAGTTTTATTTCTGCTTGGCTACAAAACCATTTACACACCAGCAGCTGTAAAAGATTAATAAATAAGATTCATTGTCAAAGCCAAAGATTTTCATCTGGCATTATAATTCCAGATAATTGAGAAGTTTGGGTAAGCGGTAGAAAATGAATGAATGAATGCAGTAAATAATAGTAAAGTGCTGAATCATGGTTCAGTATCTTCAGAAGCCCCTGAACCCATGGTTTTGACTGCCAGAGTGTTGATCAACCCTGGACTACAAATCAAACCAAATCAACTCTGGACTAAAGAGCAGCGACGCGCAAACTTATCTGAGAGATGCTCACAGAATGCGAGCATGCTGCGACATGCTCCATGTCTGAGCCTGGCCTGTGTTCCTCAGAACAAGAACAGAATAAGTCTCAGCAGGTCCTGCTCTACTTCAGAATGCTGATGAGACACGCAGTCCTGTTTCCTTTGACCTGTTTTTATGCCAGATGAATTTATGCATCTCTCATAAAGCAGCAAATCCCCATATGAATCTGGAATTACTGTCTGCTGCTGTCTTCAAAATGACACAATTCTGGTCAAAAACAAGCCAAAAGATTAAACACACCAACAGCTTTCTTATTAACTGCTGTACACAGCTATAGGTACCTAGAGGAACCTTGCAAATGTACAGTAAATGCACGCTGACCTTCGGTCTAAGCCATCATCCATAAATCTGCAGATTATCTAACTACAGTTTCAGGCATTTACCATTTCCAAAGCCATGCTCTTTCAGATGAAAGGAATGCTAGAGATGTTCGAACGTTTGCGCTTTTCTCCCGATAGCATGCTAACGATCATCACCAGTGTAACCTGTGCCTCTGTTCTGCCAGGACACGAGTGAATTCCAGCAGCACTGACTCACTACTGTGCACAGAGAGGATTCGCCAACACTTCACCACATCCCACACTGAGACACATTGTGTTTGCATTTGTCATCTCATGCATGTGTGTTTGTAATTACAATAAAAGACATTATGGAATTAAGTTGTTGAATCTTGAGGATAAGCCACAGAGCTGGGGTTCGGGTGAATCTCCACACAGGCATTAACCCGAACCCCAGCATTGTGGCTTATCCCCAAGATACAACAACTTAATTTTGACAAGGGGCCTGCTGGTTTATATTAGGCTATTCTTTTGGTCATATTTTGTGAAACAGACCCAACCTAATTTGTTGATTTGAGACTCGTTGCTCACATGGCTGACTGGTGGTGTACTCCTCCAAGTGTTTTCCAGTGCATAGTGGTATGGTCTATGCATTCATTTATTCATTCATTCATCCATCCATCCATCCATTGCACAGGGCCCCAGTGATCCTGGAGCCTAGGCCACTCAGGACAGAAGGAGGTGGACACCCTGAACAAGTTGCCATCCCATCACACACACACAGTCACGCACTGAGGAGTGAAGAGGAAACCAGAGAGCCCGGAGGAAATCTCCACAGCACTGGCAGAACACGGAAACTCTACACACACAGGGCAGACATGAGAGACATACCTGATAACCAATATGCTCATATTTGAGTAAAAACAACCCTTCCAGTAACGGTCACACCCACTTCAAGTTTAACCCGAGCTACGGTTCAGAAGGTGGCACTGCGGTCCAGCTCCAGTGGATTGTCTACACTTTGCATGAATGAAGGCGAACTTGTGTCCCATCCAGTCTGTATTCCCGACTCACTCCCTGTCTTCCCAGGACAGATTACAGATTCACCATTGCCACACTTACCAAAGGCAAATAAATAAATAATGAATAGTGCTCATGACAATCCCTCAGTGTCCAGCACAAAAGCCCAGTCATCTCTAACAAAGACTCTCTATCTGGAATATTTGTGGAGCTCACAGTCATGTGTGGTCTATGAATGGAGAATAACCTCAGACCTACATTCAGACGCCTTAGTGCTGAACATCAGCAGGAGCAAGATGTCCCTAAAATGCCTTCAGTTTCTCACCTCAGTGTTCAGACGAAGCTACAGACTTGATTGCTGACTGCTGCGTACCCTCTTCACTCTACAGTGAATCTTTTCATCCTTTTGATCGATTGCTGGTGTACCCTGATGGCGTGGTTGAGTTTTTCCCTTTTTAGTGAATGTGAAGCAGTGCTGACCCTGATACTTGCATGTGTAATGGTTCTGACACGCGACTGACTGACTGTCAGTGCCTCACTAGTCGAGACAGTGAGCTTTTCTGTTCCTGCAAGAGACTGGATGGCTCTTCTACACACTCTTGTAGGTCACACAAAGTAAACAGCAGCATGTAGACCCGAGCTCCTGTTATTTGATGAATTTTTCCTTGATGAATAGTGACTAATAAACACACCTAGAAGGCATCTGTGGGGTTTTTCATAATCATCACACAGTCAGAGTTAAGAGTCTCTAGGCAAATTTGCTTGTTCCTTCTTGTTCACCATGAAAAAGTTCATTTTGATCCAAACTTGAAGAGTTCCTAATAGAATCCACATAAAAACCCACACAAATCTTCAAAACCAATTGATTATTGAAGTAATCCTGATCAAAAATGAAGTGATTAGAATTTTCCAGTGGTGTGTTTCAGCTCAGCTCTGTTGTAGGCTCGTTTGTGGTTCCGTTCTGAAGAACCATCCTGGACAGATCGCTCGATTGCTGGAGCAAAACAACTCCAGTTTTTATTATATGTTCAGCTTAAGTTTGAAAAGTTCATTGTTTCTGCCTCAGATTTGAATTTGTAGAGTTTTTCTTTGCCATGGCTTCTTCATCTTTTTAGCAGGTCTTGATTCCAAAAGATCATCTGGGATTCATTTTAATTTCATTACACACCGTATGTTACAGCCACATGTTCTGAGAGTGCTGCTGGAGATGAACCTCTGGAGATGTGTAAAATGAACATGTGGTGTAAATCTTTTATGATTCTGCATTGAATCATTAAGATCTGGACCATCCACAGGTCTGTAAATATGTCGCCTCAGAGATTAACGCTTGCTGTGTCATATCATGAGGAGGTCTTGGATGCTTTCTTCACCACCTGCTTAAATAACAACACGCCTGTTACCGTAAGTCTTCACGGACTCACAGAATAGCTCACACTGCACATGTTTCAGCTCTTTTTATTTTATTTGGAGAAGACGCACACTTCTGATTTCAGGCTCAGAGAGCTTTGAGAGCTTTCTTCTTCGATACAATTCAGTTCAAATGCCATTTTCTATTGACCTTCTATGATATGGACATTTCCCCCTCCACCATTCTAATCTTTGCAGAATATTCTAGAGTAAATATGCCCCTGTATGTTTCAGTTGCTCTGTCTGCACTTGTACTCTCACTCGCTTTGCCACAGGCTGTTTGGCAAATTTTTTAAACAAGATCCTGGCAGCTACAGACTATTTTTCAATTCCAGAGCTACCCCACTTGCGAGATTCCTAAGTGGACACAGGACTGTCCTGTAACATGGCTTACTCCTCCAGAGCAGACTGGTCAATTTTATTGCTTTACCAGGACAGTGGGAATACATTTGTTGAGAAAGCAGGTTTCAGCCACAGTGTTATATGTTGAGTCTCCAAAGCTGACGGAATACATGAAGGTCATCAACTTCTGACTTTTGCAAACCGTCACAGAGTAATGTTCCTCGGAGACTTCTCTCATCGAACTGGCAGCTTTGAACTCTGGATTGTGTGTACTCAGATTGGTCATTACCAAAGAAGCTTGTTCCGATTAAATGTCCTGAGAGTCGAGATCAGATTCCATATGTAGATGTATTTCTTTCAACAGTCAGAATACGGAGTAGAGAATTTTAGAGGAACCGTGAGCTGTGTTCACTGCTAACTAGCTGGTTATGTACAGGAAGACGTGCCCCCGGGGACGAGACGTCTACTTTCTAGAAAGTATTTAACTGGATGATCTCAAGACATTTCAATCATTTTCCTGGAAGAGACAAAACTGGAAAAACAAATCTCCTAAGCTGTTGTATTTGTCCATGACGCTAAAGCACAGAACAAACAGGCTCTGATTCAATGATTCTGATCTGAACTTTAAAGAAGACCATATGCTTCATGTGCACACTGCAGTGTGATGATTCAGAGCTCATGAGTTCACAGTAAACAGACTTTAATCCCTTTCTAGACACCGTAACCTACACATCTCCCATCTCCTTAGTCACCAGTGGAATTATTCCAGATCTAAACATGAAGGATCACTGGGTCACTGAGTCACGGTCATGTCCTTCAGGAGGTTCAGGAGTCCAAGTGGGTCATGACATTAGACTGTTTCATTTATAAAACCGAAGTTATTTGTTCTTGTACAAACCAAATTAGAGTCACACCCCTGAATGTTTTGAGTTGTTTTCCTTGTGATTGTTTATGAAGTTATTTCCTAGTTACAAAATCACTTTAAATCAGAGATGGTTCCTGACATGCACTGGAAATGCATGTGGATCACATTGCTTTGTGTGCAGTGTTTCATGGTAAACTGTGCAATCTGAAATTTCCACTGAAATGTGTTAATGGTGATTGGTGAACATTTGGCAATTATTTTATCACATTAACTGCAAACCACAAAATATTTGCATATTGAGAGTTAAAGCCATGTGCTGGTGGTGAAGTGATCACATGAGATGAGACTATTAGTCTACTGGGGCTGAACACCTTCGTCAAGTTCAAGAACAGAACTAGTTGGTCAAGACTAGACAAGATTTCATTAAGACCTAAGATAATCAAAGCTTCTTCACAGCTTCATCAGTGCTCCAGTAAACGACTTTATTCACACATTCAGCGTCATGCCAAACTTTGTGCATGAAGGGAAAAAAAAACAAATATTATTTTTATAATCTAAGTTACACCATGTTTTGCAGCAACAGTGCACAAGACAGAGACAAGTCCAAGTATAAATGCCAGTAAGACCGAGACCAAGTTCTTGAATATCCACAGAATTTATTACGTCTCCCGAATATAACAGGATATGGTTAACCACAAGTGCTTCAGCAGAACTGAAAGAGAAAAAACTACTGCAACAAATGTGTACTCAAGGATGGTCTGCATCTTCTTTATCTTTTTCATTAATGCTCCTGTCTCCATGTTTTTGACACAGCGCCCCATATGACCAATGATGACTTTCCATCAAATGTTGAAAAAAACAAAAGAAAACACAATCCAAAATACAGCCACATGCTAATCCAATATTACGCCACATGCTAACATTGAGGTAATAGTTTATGGGTTTTTGAATAACCAAAGCTTCCATTCTTCACAATGTCCTTCACAACTGTTTAGATTTTTTTAAATTTGTACCACAGTCTGACTACATCCAGCGTTTTGGTGAATACCATCCAAGAAAAAAGTGCACAAGGTGTCTAGCCAATGACACATACTTCCTCTCTGATGATGATGACTGGGTTCCTGCAGAGTTAACTGCATGGCACCACAGTCCAAACTTCTCCAACAAACACCAACAAATCTAGACGTAATGTTGGCACAAAGAAGCTGTTTGACGTTTATTGGAAGACACTAGAAGGCAGCTTTTTTTTTTAAAATGTTCACACACTTTTGGTGCATTTATGTTTCAATGGATGCACTTGAATGATTCCATGAATGCTGCAGTGTTTGAAGAATGCAATACCTCTAAAATCACCAAATTCACGAGCTATGACTTTAAGCTTTAAGGGTTGCATGATTGCTCATGTTTATTAGCTGACTAGAAAGTCAGAAAAATAGCCTTTAACGTAGTTAAAGCAGAAACCTTTTCAGGATGTTGCTCTTTATATGTGGATTTATTTGTGCTGCGAAGAAAGTGTGAGACAAAACGTCAGTTTCAAGCAGTAGAACCTTTTGAAGCTACACTTTATGACAAATAGCGCAATAATTGTGTAAAGTAAATCTGTGTATCATGTTACACATATGTGGACGAGCTGGTAACACGGATGAAGGAGTAGATTTTAAGAGTGCAGAGTGTGGAAACTCGTCACAGCTTAATGCAGGACGAATGGAGGATGCAGTGTGTACATTAATGACTGGAAGGTTTTAACACTATCACAACTCTAGCCACAGTGTTGTGCAAGATAGAGCCAGGCTCAGGATCTTGTGCAATCAAACCAAGAAGTTCTCTGGTCCTCTGATGTGAACGTTTGCAGACGTAATTGGTCCAAAGAACAGGTCTGAAGAGTGAGCTTCTTAGTTATTACAGCTACCATTACCTTTAGCTTATAGTTAGTTAATCATCATTCATTCCGTCAAGGCCCCATCAGTCAAATGAAAATCTACAAAAAGGTTTGAGAGAGACAGGGGAACTTGATGTTCAGTAAAGACGTTCTGTACCCACTATCAAAGGAGACCAATAATTCAGACTCATATATAGTTACACTTAGTTGCAAAAAAAACAGTCACTGGACACCAGCACAAGCTCAGCATGACCTTAAATTAGCTCTCCCACAAAATACAGCAAAAGGTTGTAAGAACCAATAAAACTGCAGTATGCTTTTCATCACACTGTTGTGCAAATAGATGTGTCCTCAAATCCTGGATCTGGATAAGAGGATGCACTGTATCGCAGTGAATACGACATGTAAATTGGCAGCTACATTTAGAAAAATCCCAATTTGTTGCAGAATATGGCCACAGGAGCAAACGAACATGATTGTAGGTTGCTGGGGTAAAAGATTCAGAGGCGATGTTGGGCAGTATTTTGAAAAGATTCACAGATGTGCAGCCAATCTGGGCTTGTTATTGTGTGGAAAGTCTTTATTGTGTAGGTCAAAGGTCCATATGGGGTATGAGGGTAACAGAAGATAAATTGTTCTTTTTAAATTAAGGGGCTTTGAAAAAATGTTTCAAAGCGATAGAGTGTTTGGCAATACTCTATGCTCACATAAACCCATGGGAACATTTTGTTTTCGTCATTGGAGCAGTTTGGTCATTGTCTAGAAATAATTACCTTTAAAAGCTATACATAGGCAATGTTTTGAAAATTCCATACAGGCCACGACCCACAAGTAACTACAATCAACACTGGTAGAGTGAACACATGGTCAGACCCTTAAAAGTCGGTTTTAAGTGGATTCCATTTTTTATAATAAATCTTCAGTTTTGTGAAGGTTAAAAAAAATCTTGGTATTACAGAACAAGCTTCCAGTTCTGTTGCTGGGCAGCTCAGCTGATCTGAGGCCTGGCGAGTTTGTGGTCGCTATCGGCAGCCCCTTCTCCCTCCAGAACACTGTGACTACGGGAATCGTTAGCACCACCCAGCGTGGCGGTAAGGAGCTTGGGCTTCGCAACTCAGACATGGACTATATCCAGACCGACGCCATCATCAATGTAAGCTCAAATTTTGCTATTCATAAAGCAAATAGATCAGTAAGAGTTTAATACTATATATCAAAGGACAGTGGTGATATGGTGCTGTATTTAAAAACTCTAACAACATACTATAAGGGAAGATAATAATTTACAGTATAAGCTAATCTGTTGTGGTCCTTTTACCAAATGTAGACTATACCTGAGGCCAGACAAGAATAAAGTGCTGATAAGATTCAGTGCTCAACAAGGTGAAATAATGGGAAAATATGTGAATTTCACTTTGTACATAATCTAGTAAACAAAAAAAATGTAAAACAAGAGCATTGTTCCATAACCTTACTTTCCTTCTTTTTCCAATAGTGCCAACAGATTTTAATGCTACTCAAATGTGTTGGAGCCACACCATTTCAGCATTGACAAACTCCAGCCAGCATAAATTTGGCAGTCCACATCCTGTAATAACTTGTAAATTCTTTCTGGGTTGAATAAAATAATTGGCAGGATTGCATTTAATAACCACACCCATTCCCTCAAAGAACAGGACTGATCCTCACTGTTTTCTTATTGCTTATACATAATACTGTACTGAAATACATTTTTTTTTTGCCAGTATGGAAATTCAGGAGGACCTCTGGTGAACCTGGTAAGCCAGCATTATTTCCATGTCAGTGTTAAAATGGGGTAAATGCTACAGTACTAATGCTACTTATGAATTTACTGTGGTTCTATGAAATCTGGATAAATAATAAGGGCAATGCAAGTCACTTTTTGTGTTTTATGCATGCCAAGACCTTCCACAAAAGTGACAAAGTGGTTTAGTATTTGATTGAGTACTGTCATGAAGCCATATTTTCCTGGAAGCTTCTTGCACCAGCTTCTTGAACCTGGTGAAAATGCACAGTGATGCCCAAATTGAAGCAACACTACCTGGTATAGTACTATCTAAATTGTTCTGTAATGCACATTCTGCAGGTTTGCCTTCTTGACACACTGTACGGTCGATTGATTAATTTAAATAATTCATATAACCTTGGGCAAAAAATCCCTGGTCCAACCAAATTGTTACCCCAGAGTAATCTGGAAGAGCAGGCAGTTCCCCACTCTCAGGGTTAACCCTTTCATTTTGGCATCTTGCATCAGCTTGATGGATGAGTCTTAAGAACCTTCAAAACAAGACAGAGATATTTTTGCCAAAGGATTTTTCAGAGCCCACCAGAGGGATACTGTGCATGGTGCGAATACGTACTGCAATGCTTACTACATACACTGTTAATATAGATAAGGACTTGCCACTGTCTAACAGTCCCTGCAGAAAAGTTAGTGTTTTCTTACTCACTGTTGTGTTTTGGCCTGCTGGTTGGTCAGATAGGGGATGCTGTGGATTGCTCTGAGCAAAAAACAGCAATGCAGACTCCTTCCAAGCAGGTGGTGAATAAGAGGATACCAGACTCCAGCCCCGGTGTTAGCAGAAACCAACTAACTCGTTATGTAGAACAGTAATTAGAGTAGCAGCACAGAGTAAATTGATAGAGCAATGCTAACATGTGAAAGCCAACAAAATTTAAAAGGCATGAAGAACAGCAATGATGGCAGCATGACAGAAGTAAATACTGCAACACCCAACACTTCCTTAAAATGTCTACACAAGATGATATAACGTTGATCTATCTTCTCTTGGTATTATCCAGCAGTGAAGTAGAACATTTCTTCAGCCGGTTGATGATGATGATGTTGTTTTTGTTTGTGGAGGATGGAGAAGTCATAGGAATTAATACTCTGAAGGTGACTGCGGGGATCTCCTTCGCTATTCCCTCTGACAAGATCCGCCAGTTTCTTACTGAATCTCATGATCGACAGGCCAAAGGTTAGTCAGGGAATAGATCCGAGAGATCAAATGCACTGACACTGATCCAGGACCATTTTTTTTCACCTGCTATATTGGCATATTAGCTCCACTCATACCAACGATGGAAGTGCTTGTTATAGATTGGTACGATTATCATAAGAATCATATCCAGTTTGGCTAAAACACGACCTTCTGATTTGTTAATTTTTTAACAGGAAAAGCCACCACAAAAAAGAAGTATATTGGTGTGAGAATGATGAGTCTCACCTCAACGTGAGTAGAACCTCCTGAAACTCCTGTCTTGAGCTGCAGGACCGATTTTAATGAGCTGTTGTACTTTTATGAACCTTTTCTCCTCATTCTTTTGTAGTCTTGCAAAGGAGTTGAAAGGAAGAACAACTGATTTCCCCGATGTCACTTCCGGGGCATATGTCATCGAGGTCATACCTAGAACTCCAGCAGAAACGTGAGTAGACCTTGACAAAATACTTTCCACTTCCAGGTGTGTATGCATACCAGTATATGAGGGAGAGGACCGTATTTCTGTGGATATTGTAAATGAACCATGAGATAAAATAAAATACATTTTATCATTGTGTTGCTCAGATGAGATGGAACAGGTCAGTTGGAGGTCTATTACTAACATGGGACAAGTCTGGCATGTCACTTGTTGTTGTTGCTTGTAGGTGTGTCCTGTCCAGTATATATTTTTTAGAGTAGATAAACAGAAAAGTATTTATTTAAAAAAAAAAACTGTTGTGCGATATGTACTACGCACTTGGCCTCATGCTAGCTTCATTGTCAGTTTACATAGGCAAAACAAGCTAGCTGCACAATCTATGTATTCTCAGAGGCACTGATGAGCTCTGCTATTTCCAGTCAAGATTTTTCTTCCATTTTTGTTACAAACAGTTAATAGGAACCAATTGCAGGTAGGAACTACATTTGTGAGAGGGGAACTGAAGAAATGTTCTTCCACATGCGTCATAAAATTGTTTCGAGGAGTCATTTAAATTCGTCACTTTGTGATGTTAAACACAAATTTGCTCAGAATGTAGAAGATCAGACCTCAAGTGACGCTTGTCTTTGAAATTATGTCTCAAAGTCAAGAACATATGTAGAAAATAAACGCTCGACCTTCGCTCGTTGCTTGCTGGTGAGATTGTAGAGTAAGAACTCATCAGAGTCCCAGGCGAAGCAGATGAGCAGAAAGAAAAGAAGTAAGACCTGGTTTAGTCGCGTCATTGTGTGCAGGCTTGGCTTGTCATTGTAATGAAGTCATACAGTATGCAGAAATGACACACTGGAGCGGAAAAAAACAGGGTGTATGTGTGTGTGTCTGTCTGTGTCTATGTGTGTGTGTAAGAGAGCCTGAATTCCACTTCCTGTTTCAAACTGAGGTTACCACATACTGAGGGAAGCATCTCCTCATGTGGTTAGAGACATGACCGTAAATAAAAATGCTTTGAGGTTTAAAAAAAAACCCCAAAGACCGATGTTTTTGGTCAAAAGAAAGAGAGTGGAGCAGGAGATGATGATGGACATGAGACATGTGCAAATCGCAGCAGGCTGAGTGTGTTTTTGAGTCTTTATATACACAAACTGCTGCTAATGCTATTGTAGGTGTGTGTTTGCTAAACTGGTGTATTAGCTGAAATTATGTTAAATCATGCTATTAGCTACAGATTAGCAAACTCCATAAATAATACCCTTAGCTGCATATTAGCTAAATTGCTATCAGCTGTCTACTGTACAAAGTTTGCTAGTTTAACACTAACACTAGCTAAACTGTAAAAATCCATATGAGCTATATAAACTGGTGTAAAGTAATGTAAAGTAAAGTTAAATCCAATATATGTAGTTTTCTGATCTACTTTAGCTAAGCTGTGTAAATAATGTTGGAACTGAAATATATTATATCCACTGTATAATGTGTGCAAGCTAAACTGCTTAAAAAAAGTATATTGCTAACATATTCGTTTGACGTCTCGTAGCGGAGGCCTGCAGGAAAGTGACGTCATTATCAGCATTAACGGGCAGAGGATCACGTCAGCCAGCGACGTCAGTGACGCCATCAAAAAAGACAACACACTTCGTATGGTAGTCCGGCGAGGAAACGAGGACATCATCCTTACCATCGTGCCTGAGGAGATCGCGCCTTGACCTCTCGTCACGTTACGTCACAATTCCCTGCTCTACTATGAGCTGGTTCTTAGCTCTAAAACGAAAGAACACAGACATTTCATGGAGTGTGTATCTGGAGCCATGCTCATTATGTTTTTAGTCATTTTTTAATCTTTTTTCTTATGAAATCCCATAATATTTAAACTTGTTTCGCTGAAATGTTTACTCTTGTTTTTTTGTCTCGCTTCAGAATCATCAAATCTGCAGTCGGCCATTACTCATTTCTTGTGTGTGTCAGTTTTTTGTCTTTTTTTCTCGTATATTATTCTTCACATGTGAGAAACAGAATAAATGCAGGATCCAGTTTTTCATCACACGTATATCAAAAGTTAGAGCTGCTTCAATTCAAGACTTTTTAGTGTAGATCCATCAGAAATGCACTTTAACAATGTTAATTGATTCAGTAATCATGTTACTTCGGGTTTAGAAACAGAATTACTGACGAACGTCAGGTTGTTATTGTGTGTATGAACCTGTACAGAACTACGGAATTGATCTCTCAGCAGACTAACAGGAAACTTTAAGAAATAAAACCTTTTGGTTCTCGGACTTGTCGTTATTTGTATTTTCACCACACAGTGTCATCCTTTTCTATATTATTGAGTCGATGTCTGTAGAAATGCTACAGATGATGATGTGGTGTCATTATTGAAGATTGCTTGGAAAGATTTCATGCAACAAGTAGCAACATCTTCAAACATTGAGGAGTTTCCTGAAGTTCTCAGGAAGATTATTAAAGAACACTTGAATCATCTCTGAAGCAAGATTTCACAGCCACAATCATCTCCTAAAGCTGACAAATAAACAAAAGCATGTAGACCAGGCAGAACAAATTCACATAAATTGATGAGGTTTGGTGAAGAAGGACTGTTTGTATGATCATAAGAGCAGCAAACACACCAGAATGCAGTGAAGCATGGTGATGGCAGCATTGTGATATGGAGAAGATTCTTTGCAAACAGGAAAGAATCTTCATCCAAGGTGTAGGAGGTGATGCATCTCAGCCAAGAACATGGAGAGAAGTTCAACAAGAGCATCCTGACACAATAACTCCAGAAAAATTTGAATCCTATTTAAAAAATGTATCCCATTTGAAGTTTATTATCCTCATCCTTGTACCCTTGGTGGATTGAAGAGGATTTGCTGAAAAGAATGAGCCAGATGCTACAAACACTGATTTCTTCTTACTGTAGATGTCTCGAAACTGTGAACAACGACTTTACGTCATTTCTCTTCTCTGAAAACTTTTTAATGATTATATGCTAAACACATCTCATATGTTTCTGTTTGTTACGAATGCAACAGGGATTTTTTGGTTGAGTTCAGTACAAAGTCAGAAGATATCTCTCACACAAACTGGACTTACACGTCATGAATCGAGACACAATAGACCAGAATAATGAAGAAAATGCTTTAGAAATTCCACACCTTTAGCCTGAATTAGTTCTAGAGAGCACAGATCCAATCAGTAGAGATCTGAGATCAGCCTGAGAGTGTTAGAGAACATACACACAACACACACACACACACACACACACAAACAGGGAGTACAAGGAGTGATCTAAACAAGTCTGGGACAATATCCAAAAACTTCACATCCCACAGAGTGACATTAGAGGGGATTAGTCAGAGACACAACCCAGACTATTATTAAGAATGCCTTTAAATACATGCTTACATATGAGAATGTCATCAAACATATGGTTCCTTGTACTGTAATAAAAAGCATTTAATTCTTTATTTTGTGCATGTGTATGTGTGTTTGTGTATCTGTGTGTGTGTGTGTGTGTGTGTGTGTGTGTGTGTGTGTGTGTGTGTGTGTATCTGTGTGTGTGTGTGTGTGTGTGTGTGTTTGTGTATCTGTGTGTGTGTGTGTGTGTGTGTGTGTGTGTGTGTGTGTGTGTGTGTGTGTGTGTGTGTGTGTGTGTGTTTGTGTATCTGTGTGTGCGCGTGCTTGTGTATGCACGTGTGTGTGTGTGAGTGAGTGTGTGTGTACAGTATGTGTGCGTGTGTATGCATGTGTGTGTATATATGCATGTATATGTGTGTATGTATGTATGTATGTATGTGTGTATGTGTGATTCTCCAGTTTGATCCTAATAAACATTTCCAGCTCTATTTCCTCATGATGGAAATGAGCATTAAGAACACGCGTGTATGTGCGTATGTGCATATGTTCGTGTGTCTGTGTGTGTTCGTGTGATTCTCCAGTTTGATCCTAATAAACCTTTCCAGCTCCATTTGCTCATGATGGAAGAATCACAGATGCAGAATTTAAGCTATGATGTCATTTTTAAATTTATTTCCAGCTCGATCGTGCTGTACGCTGCCCCTCATATGGTTCTGTGGCAATCTATTTATTTTAACCTGTTGCTCGTGACTCCTTTTTCCCATGCTGTAGTGAAGTGTGCTCCAATGCTTAATGTATAATACATTAATGCTTTAATGGTCTGTCCTGTACCATTCTCCTTTCTTCTGGGTTTTGTCCCTCACCTGCTTTTTTACTCTTCAGTGCCCAGATTTTTAATATGAATGTTTTGGTTTTTTCTTTGACTATTAAATAAATCAGGACTAAGAGGCTCTCACTCCACCTCACTCACACACACACACACACACACACACACACACACACACACACACACACACACACACACACACACACAGAGTTTATATTATTAATGTGATTAATGTAATTAATGTGATTCTTATTACATCATCATCAGAAAACATTGTTATAACAAGAAAAATCTCACTATTATTAAACAAGCTTCTTGGTAGCAGTGGAAAATGTATCGTTAGAAAAACCGTTAGCAGAACACAATAAGCATCTCTGTATTATTAGGAAAAGCATCATGTTAATAATGAGAAAATATGTTGTTACTAAAAAGCTTCACAGAAAGTTTTCTGATATTTCTCATTATGAGGTTATTATACAACAAATATAAGATCATGAAGCTTATTTCTGGACCTATTTTCTGATTTCAAGCTAGAATTCTATTCGGTTTCACTTCTCTTTAAAACAGTTTTATGATTCTAATCTTAAAACAAGTAAAAAGAAATATCTAAAAATAAGCATGTTGATCTTCTCTTGGTTAAACAGAGAGGAACAGAGTCTTAGCTGAAAGTGCAGCATGTGTCAAACTTCACTTGCCTGGTTTTCTTCTCACAATCCGTCCAAAACACGCTGACCTTGAAACATCTGCCCTGAACATCTGCACTTCTCCAGCTGTCAGAACTCAGAATTTTCTGTAAGCTAGTTTTTTGTTTTTATAGCGGATGACATTACTATAGAAGTCGAGAAGCATTAGAATAATTTAGTGCACGCTCAAGAAGATCACAATGAAGCCATGACATACTTTATATGACATTCTGCCATCCTGATCTGATTCTTGAATTTGATTCATTTTGTAAAACTATAATTTGGCACTAAGAAAAGAAACTGTTCTACTGGTTCTATTGGGACATTTCAATAAACTCTAATCTTCTTCTTCTACTTTGGGCTTTTCCTGTTAGGAGTTGCCCATCAGTTTCAATCTAACTGTCCTTGGCATTCTCTACTCTCGCACCAATTACCTTCATGTCCTCTTTTAACACATCCATATATCTCCTCTATGGCCTTCCTCTTGACCTTTTACCTGGCAGCTCAATCTCCAACATCTTTCTACCAATATAACTATCTCCCTCCTCTGTACATGTCCAAACTATCGTAATCTCTCCTCTCTGTCCTTGTCCCCAAAACAGCCAACCTGAGCTGTCCCTCTGATGTGTTCTTTCCTAATCCTGTCCATCCTTGTCACTCCTTAAGAGAACCTCAAAATCCTCATCCCTGCTACCTCCATCTCTGCCTCATGTCTTTTTCTCACTGCTACAATCTCATAGCTGGTCTGACTAATCAAACTCTAAATAATAAAAAATATTAAATAAATGTTACTATATTCACTATTATAATCAACGTAAAGAACTAGTTTGTGAAGAACCAGTCCTACATGTACACGTCTGGTTCTTCCACCATAAAGAAAGCTTTTATGTTATACAAAGCGAGCATCTGGACTTCCTGTGCTGTCTTATGGCTGATCCTCAAAACCGTGTGGGTTTTTAAATGAAGAAAAAAATCCTTTCTGTTGTACACTCTCTTTGGTCACATGACCTTGAAGCCTCCCACAGCCTCCGGTTTGAACTTGATGCTTTGACAAAATTACTCCCAGTGTCCCGTCCACCAGTCAGCTGCGCTCTAACATAAGATGGCAACCAATCAGAGAAGGCGAGGGGTCACCAAGTGCGCTCTGCCCTCTTCCTCATATACGAGCTCACACAAGGCCATGGTTGGTTAGTGTTACTGTGATTGACAGTGAAGACGTGTAAGCTCCTCCCACCCAGAGAACACCGCTAATTTTGCACTCTAATCCCCAGGATCAGAAAATGAACTCAGGATCGCTGAATAATACAGATGGAAAAAAATTTTGTTTAGATATTTGTATGAAACTTTCAAAGTGGGTGGAGTTTGCTGTCATATTTTCCTTTCAGTTTCTTTTACATTAAATCCTACATTTACATTAAATTGCGGTGTTGTTATAATAAACCAGGAATATTTAGGAATGGACCATTCAGAGACATGTAACGCTGCTACATCACCTCGAACACCTCGGTTCTTTTCCTGCAGCAACACAATACAAGTTTTATTACAGAAAGCAGGAATTACTGTTACAGCAGACGATGGTCAGTGAGGCCAGTTTGACTTGGTAAATTTTCAGAAGTCCCATAACGTGTTTGTTCAGCTGCCGTGTCTTGGCTCAACTACAGTTCCTCTGAGTGAGATGTCTTTTTTTCTTCTTCCTACACAGATGCTGGGATACTCCCAAAAAAAATCCAAGCTCAGGGCCGAGTCATTAATCAGCATGGAATCGTACCGAGGTCATGGTGTAGAAACTCTGCTGGAAAATCGGGTCGGGGAAAAGAAGCTCATGAGTGCTCAGAATAGTTGTTGAGGTGATGTCATAGCTCATTGGCAATATCAAAGAGTGTTAAGAAGATTTTCTGAAGAATTGAGTGATTCAGTGATTGATTGGTGATTATTTACATTTACGTTATTTACTGTAGAGTGTCACCCCAATGAGGATGGGTTCCCTTCTGAGCCTGGTTCCTCTCAAAGTTTCTTCCTCATATCACCTCAGGGAGTTTTTCCTAGCCGACGTTGCCTCCGGCTTGCTCATTAGGGATAGAGCTAGATACAGTCAAGCCCGAAATTATTCATACCCCTGGCAAATTCTGACTTAAAGTTACTTTTATTCAACCAGCAAGTTTTTTTCTTGATTAGAAATGACACAGGCCTCTCCCAGAAGATAATAAGACGATGTACAAGAGGCATCATTGTGGAAAAAATTAATACTCATCATTTAATTACAATTGAACAAAAAGTGCCATGTCCAAAATTATTCATACCCTTTGCAAACAGTCACACTTTAAGGGAAAATCCAAAGATCTATACCATTCCAAACAGTCCAATCTGTTCTAAAGCATCCTAATTACCCTGATTAACTGGGAAGAGCTGTTTTAATCAACTCAACAGGTGAAAAACAGAAGCTCTCTACTGTTGGTTTGTGGACAGTCATGGCTAAGACAAAGGAAATCACTGAGGACCTGCGGCTGCGCATTGTGGCTGCTCACAAGTCAGGAAAGGGCTATAAGACCTTATCTAAATGTTTTGAAGTTCCAGTGGCTACAGTGCAAAGTATTATCAAAAAATTCAAGACGTTCCTCACAGTGAAAAATCTCAGAGGATGTGGTCAGAAGCCAAAAGAGACACCTGTGCTGGCCAGGAGGAGAGTGAGAGAGGTGAAAAGAATCAAAGGATCACCACCAAGGCCATCCTGATGAATCTTGGCAACATCTCAAGGCAGACAGTCCAACGGACACTGCACACAGCTGGGTTCAACGGAAGCAGACCAAGGAGGACACCACTTCTCCAGAAAAGACACACAAAAGCCCGATTGGACTTTGCAAATGCTCATCTGGACAAAGAAGGTCTTCTGGTCTTCTGTTTTATGGTCAGATGAAACAAAAATGTAATTGTTTGGCCACAGTGATGTAGCTTTCATTTGGTGTAAAAAAGGAGAAACCTTCAACCCTAAGAACACCATCCCCACTGTCAAACATGGTGGTGTAAACCTAATGTTTTTTGGGTGTTTTTCAGCTGGTGGACCAGGGAACCTAATCACAGTAAACATGAAAAAGGAGAAATACATCAAAATTCTCAAGAACAACATCAGGCAGTCTACAGAGAAACTTGGCCTTGGGCACCAGTGGACATTTCAGCACAACAACGACCCAAACACACAGCAACAGTGGTGAAGAAATGGTTAGCAGATAAAAACATTAATGTTTTTCAGTGGCCCAGCCAGAGTCCTGACTTAAATCTGATTGAGAATCTGCGGAGGGAGCTAAAGATCAGGGTGATGGCAAGGAGACCCTCCAACCTGAAAGAGTTGGAGCTCATTGCTAAAGATGAATGGGCAAAAATATCCATGGAGACGTGCAAAAAGCTGGTCAGCAATTATAGCAAGTGTTTGATTGCTGTAATAGCCAATAAAGGCTTTTCTATTGACAGCTTGCAAAGGGTATGAATAATTTTGGACATGCCACTTTTTGTTCAAATGTAAATAAAAGATGAGTAATAATTTTTTCCACAATAATGCCTCTTGTACATCGTCTTATTATCTTCTGGGAGACGCCTGTGTCATTTCTTAATTAAGAAAAAAACTTGCTGGTTGAATAAAAGTAACTTTAAGTCAGAATTTGCCAGGGGTATGAATAATTTCGGGCTTGACTGTATCTAGCTCTATCCCTAATGAGCAAGCCGGAGGCAACGTCGGCTAGGAAAAACTCCCTGAGGTGATACGGGGAAGAAACTTTGAGAGGGACCAGGCTCAGAAGGGAACCCATCCTCATTGGGGTGACACTCTACAGTAAATAATGTAAATATAAATAATCACCAATCAATATTATTTTATTTGCTTTTATCCTTATTTTTTTTATTATATATTCATTTCTTTTTTCTCTCTTTTCTGTTTCCATACTTCTGTAAAGCTGCTTTGAGACAATGGGAATTGTTAAAGACGCTACACAAATAAATTTAATTGAATTGAATTGGTCATCAGTAATAATGTTGATCAGTGGTTTCTCATCAGAAATGATGGTGATTAACGATTGGTCATCAGGAACGAATGTGATAAGTGATTGGTCATCAGGAAGAATGGTGATCAGTAATTGGTCATTGGCTTTACAACCTGCTCTCAGTGGATTTGTCATTAGGCTGTTTAGTGAAACAAAGTCACAAAATGAAGTATAAAAAGTCACCAAATCTATCGAGTCACTAAGTTTCACAGCAGCTATTGTAAATGTGACTGGAAAGGAGGCACGTAAGAGGAGAAACTCTGTGTTTTAGTATCACCACATTTTAATGTTTCTTTTTTTTGTCCTTAGTTCTCCAGTTGGTTTAATGTAAACCATTAAATACAATGTCAATGAACAATCACCACAAACAAGAAAAACAGGATTTAAACCATTCTTAAGATCAGGTCCCAGGAGGCTGAACCGCTGCACCACTTCCAAAAGAGTTGGATAGTATGATGTGAGTGAGTCATGTGTCCTGGAGTGAAGCGGTGTTCCAGTTCAGCCTCAAGGGATTCAGTGCCGTCACTGGGTTAAAAAAAACAACAAAAGTTTCCATCACTGCACACCTTTTCAGTTTGAATTTAAAGCAGTGTCAAGATTGTGTGTGTTTACAGTGAATATTAGATGTTGGAAAGCAGCTTTGGCATTAAAATTCACGCATGTGGATTATCAACTGTGTCTATCTCCATCAATAAAAATTAATGAATGAGTGATTGAGTCTTGTTAAAAAACATTATTTCTTTTAACCATTAAAGTTTTCAAGAAGAACCCGTAAAGATTAGCAACAAGTTCTTCAGATGAACTGTTAGCAGAGTTAGTGTAATAAACCCATCCTCAGACAGCACTTGTGCAGCTCATTAGCAGTAGTGCTGGTTAGTGAGTTTATTGGGGTTTGGGTGTGTTAGCGAGGAGCGCCATCTGATGTAACGTGAGCTCCAGTCGCTGCTGAATGGCATCCAGGCGCGAGTCCATGTGCTCCTTCAACCTGTTCTCCAGATCCTGCATCCGTTTCTCCACCACTTTCTCCAAAACTTTCTCCAGACCTCCGTAGCATACGGGATCCTCTCTGTCTCGCAAAAAAACAACAAATAGTTCAAAAAGAAAATCAGCTGGAGGTCACATCTAACATCCAAGCAGCAAAAGAACCACAAGGAAAAAGCTACTGCTGACTCACCGTTCGCCATTCGTCTTCTTCTCTGGTGAGGTCAGAGCATCCAGCCGGAGCTGTGTAACCTGACCACACACACTCTGCAGCATGGGAAGCAGATCAGGGCTGACGGGACTCAGGGTTCCTCCCTGAACACCTGCTACAGCATCTGAGGGGCTGTTCTCGGTGGCAGAGTATGTTCCAGATTGAGGTCCAGGCGGTAATTGTGTGCCATCAGGTCCAACATCACGTGAGGTTCGTTTGGCTATACATGATAACACACCACCACCACCACCACTCATCAGCAGCGGCAAGAAGCCACCAAGGACGTCAGCTTTGTTCTAAAAAGAGAAGAGAAAAATTTTTGGTCAAAGTCAAAAACTGAACAGAGGAGAGGCCGAATTCCAGCATTTGAGCAACTTAACCATTAGCAGCTTCTTATTGGCTTCCAAAACAAGGTTATCTAATATTGGCACACAAGAGCAAAGTGAAATATCACGTTTAGGACCCGAGTTAACCGACCTTCTGCTGAAACTGCACCATCTCCATAAGATTCTGTGCCCCAGGTGACAGTGTGGTGCCCATCTCCTTCATCATAGCCTGCACACGATGAAGGTCAATGCCAGTGCCCGGGCCGTGCCCGAACTCGGCCCCTGGACAGAACTGCAGTCCCACAGCCACCTGACGGATTTCCACGACCGATCGCCCGCCAAGCGAGAGCAGCTAGAATGAGACACCAGGGTGACTTCTTAACACGACTGATATGGGATCAGTTCTACTTCTCTAAATCCTGAAGTAAACTCACACACTGGACTCAGATCAGTTTATTCTGTTCATTTAATATTTCAGTGTTTGAGGAGGAATTTTATATAACAGAAGTGAGATGAAGTCTCCCGATCTTCTGCATTAAACAGTTTAACTATTTTTCCTGTGGTTTGCATAAGTATTCATCACCCAATGAATTGGTCTTGTATGTCATACTCAAATATCCCATAATACTGTTGAGGCTCAGGAATCAACAAAGTTTGAATTATTATCTGCGATTGTGTAAGTATTCGTCCCTGTTACTTTGAAACGGGTAAATAAATACTTCTGGATAATCAGAGTCAGATTTTTAGCCTGAGGATGAAGAGCTGCTTCCTTTGGACAGTAGCTCACTTTATAAATCAGAGTTTATTGCTCTGTTTTGCCCCCTAGTGGTCAAAGGGACTTGTTTTGTTTTTACTTCAATTCAATTCCAGTCCACAAGATGATTTATTTCATAAGACAGAGACCATTTAGTGGCCTGGACGAAGCATGTCGTCCTGTTACTGAAACTGTTACTGTTGCTCCACATCCCAATCAGTTTTTAATATTTACCTAAATGTCATGATCACTGCGAGACACAGATGAGAAGACGGAGTGACTGACATACCTTCACTTCACATGACGCGAGCGGAGATTCCAACACCAAGCGGCTCCTGTAGATGAGTCTTTTCTCTTCACCACTAGCATGAGAACATTAAATCATTTTCATTCAGTCTGCACCATTGTCTTTATAACCGACAAAGAAATCAAAGAATTAACAAAGAAAATCAAGTGTTCTGCCAACAACATGGAGGCAGGCGAATGGTTTCTCTGATGTTCTGTTTGACATGTGTACCTGCTTTGCTGCCATCTGGGATCTTCCTCACCACGGCTCGTCCCACAGTAGTCACCAGAGAGCGAGTAGACCTCGACCGTCCTCGCTTCACTCACGATCTGAACGCTGCTGATCACGGCACCAGAATCAGGTCGACACAGCAGGGTGATGACGCATGGAGATGATTCCTCCGCCCGCTCCAAGCGAACAGGTTCATACCTGGGACATAGTATTACACTCACAGCATCAGCATCACACAAGGGAGCAGGTCAGGAACAATGTAGAAAACAATCGAGAAAGTGGTGAAATTTATTCTGTTAATAATGTGAAGTTCATTTGTTCGCTCATTTGTGGGATTCGCCACTATTCAAAAAAAAACAAACGTTTCTCCATTTAGTGTTTTGTCATAAGTGTCAGAGAAAATGCACTTATAATGCAGAAGGATGCAGGATCACCACACACACACACATTTGTGATAAACACACTTACAGGGCAGAAGGATACAGGATCACTACACACACACACACACACACACACACACACACACACACACACACACACACACACACACGTGATAAACACACTTACAGGGTAGAAGGATACAGGATCACCATACACACATACTCAAACACACACACACACATTTGTGATAAACACACTTACAGTGCAGAAGGATGCAGGACCACCACACACACACACACACACTTGTGATAAACACACTTACAGGGCAGAAGGATACAGGATCACCATACACACATACTCAAACACACACACACACACACATTTGTGATAAACACACTTACAGTGCAGAAGGATGCAGGATCACCACACACACACACACACACTTGTGATAAACACACTTACAGGGCAGAAGGATACAGGATCACCATACACACATACACATACACTTACCCATTTGTGAGAAACACACTTACAGGGCAGAAGGATGCAGGATCACCACACACACACACACACACACACACACACACACACACACACACACACACACACACACACACACACACACACACAAACACACACAAACACACACATTTGTGGTAAACACACTTACAGGACAGAAGGATGCCAGATCACCATACACACACACACACACTTACAGGGCAGAAGGATGCCGGATCACCATACACACAAACACACACTTACAGGGCAGAAGAAGAAGGAGAATCCAGGCCAGCCTGTGTGGTGAGATCTTCCTGTGGTGTTATGAGGATCTCTCTCAGCTCAGTAGGAGATGTACACACCCAGGAGTTGTGTATAGACACCATGGCATTTCTGCTGGAACTTATCATGATGCTGTTGGAGCTGTGAGAGTGACATGAAACATTCAGATCTTATGCACTGATCTCAGACAGCAAGCAGGAATCTGTGTGTGGGTGTTTACAGGCAAACCTCTGTCTCACACACACACACATGCATTGTGCTGCTGTGTGACTCTCCTCACAGCTAAAACACACACCAACAAACCGCTCGATGACTCTTAAAAAGTTCTACCGGGAAAATGAAGCCGAGTTCAACTTAAAGCAAAAACATAGCAAACCTCCCACCTGCGCCTACCACGACCTACGTTACACTGCGCATGCGCGCCACTTCCACGCACGCGTATTTTCCATGTCTCACTAACCCGTTCTACCTTCACTTCCGCTAGAATAAAAGTCCTTGTTAAAAAAAATTACTCACAATGTCAACATAAAAAAACACAATTTTCTATTCTTTAATCGCTCTACTTTAAATTATAAAATAAAAATAGTAAAAGCACACTCACGGTGTAGTATTTAATTAAAGCAACAAAAACAGAAAAACCAAAATAATGCTTTGGGGCATCACATAAAAATGTAAAGGGATTTTAAGAATGTTGAATTGTTTCACAATAAATAAATAAATAAATAGATAAATAGATAAATAAATAAATAAATAAAACCCCCCAGTTCTTTTCTGAACACAAGTAAATGTTATTACACCATAGTGCTGTACAGTAGCTCATGTTTATATTAATACTCTTAATACATTATTGTTTACAACAGTAACCTGTCATACACAATATGATGCATCACTGACATTTCTTTATGTATATATATATATACAGAGGTGGGAAGTAACGGAGTATAAATACTTCGTTACTGTACTTAAGTAATCTCTTTTGGTATCAGTACTTTACTCCACTATTTTTTTTTTCGGACAACTTTTTACTTTTACTCATTACATTTTTACACAAACATCTGTACTTTTTACTTCTTACATTTTCAAAACGGACTCGTTACTTTTAGTATTATTTCTTCTCATTGAGCGCTGTTTCCAACCTATCATCCTATCATTGTGCGGCTCTTTCCCCATGTGACTGGTGTACTGTATAATTTACTGGCTATCAGACATAGACTAAGGATAGCGGAGCTAACAATGAGCAGCACGCCTACAAAAGGAATGGCTAATGTTAATTCAGAGGGAGTCACAGATGTTAAAATAACTAACAACGAGGACATTCCTGAACACCCATGGCCATATATGAAGGAGATGTTTGAAATAATCGGCGTCAAAAAGGATTCCTGGTGAATGCGTTGCGAATTGTGTCAACCAGGGGCGGTTCTAGCCCTTTTTTAGGGTGGTTTCAGCCCCCTGTCTGTAATCTCAGCCACCCTAAAAATATAAGTATAATTTTTACTTTCATAAATAAACAATAAAAATTACGTTAAAATGCAGGACATGTCGTCGATGGGAAAGAAAATTATTTATCAGTTTGATCCAAGAGCGATTTATTTTTTACTTTGCTTTTACACGCGTGTGTTGTAGCTTTCAAAAGTGCGTCTTCAGCTCTCTGCTTTATTTGAACGGAAAAGCACAGGTACGCGCAGCGTGCACGCGCAGTCAGAGCTGGAGGCGTTTAACGTTAATCGGCGGAAAGACGCAAAGACGGCAACCAAAAGCAGTGAAATTTGAATATTCTTATTACCAAAGTTGTCATATAATATATAATACAAAATTCCTCTTGTTTTAAATTCTCACTGAGGGATAAACCCCCCTAAAGATGAAATCCTAGAACCGCCCCTGGTGTCAACCCAAAAAACACGAAGTGCTTAATTTAATTAACATTAATTTTGTCATTTGTAAAACATCACAATAATTTTGAGTTGTTTTCAAGGACAGAGCTGGAATCTCCCTACAGTTTGGGATATGGCCTTGGTGATACACTTGGTATACATTATATTTCCAAAAGTATTGGGTCACCTAATTTCCTGCTATATGTGTCACTCTTTCTGATCTCATCCCTACTGAACACCTTTTATTCCAAAATTATATTCCATATAATTATATGTATATATCCATAAATATACATACACACACACACACACACACACACACACATATATATATATATATATATGTATGTATTTTATATTGTATTTATATTGAAGGAGTCTCCAGTGTCAGAGTTAAAGGTGCGACTCTGAGTTTTTATAAACTGCTAATAAATAAATCCATTTTTTTAAAATAAATGTTTGCTTAAGGCGTGAGTGAAACAGTAGAAGCTCGTGAACTCAGCATTTTCTAAAGGTGAACAGGTGAAGGAGCAGCAACTGTCTCACCTGAGCGCGTGCGCTCTCTCTCTCTCTCTCTCTCTCTCTCTCTCTCTCTCTCTCTCTCTCTCTCTCACACACACACACACACACACACACACACACACACACACACACACACACACACACACATTCAGAGAAGAATGGGGGGAGAAGAAACCAGGAGAAACAGCAGAAGACCCTTTTTCACAGTTCTGCTCATCTTTATCCACATAGACGGAATAATCACTCAAGGTGAGAAAACAAAATGCAGGTTCGTCGGTTCATAGTCCATGTGATAGCTGTAAAAATGACTAATCAGCTTTTTTAATCTTCCGATAAAGTTGTAGCTCTGTCACCTTCATTAAAACTTTATTCTAACGCTGATAAACTTGATTTAAACAGCTGTTTAAATGTTCAGTGATTCTCTCGAGTTTATTTACTTGTTACTATTTGCATCCAGTATCCGGGAAGCACAAACACCAGCAAACAAAACATCGTTGTTTTCTATTGTTTTAAATACGTTTCCGTGTTAGACTCTGCATTATCTTATTTATTTGTTTGTCTGTTTATTTTTGTTTTATTTATTTTATTTGTTTATTTATTAATTCATATTTTTAAGTAACACTTTTATTTCTTTCTTTCTTTATATATATATATATATATATATATATATATATATATAAAATTATTATTATTTTAAAGTAATATTGTTTGTTTACTTATTTACTTACTTACTTACTTACTTACTTATATATTAAGAATTAAAAAAATAAAATAAAATCGTGTCCCAAAGTGTCTTCTATCTCTCATATGACAATTTACCAAAATACAAACAATAATAATAACATGACAGGTGTGTCAGGTGTATCAGCAGTCAGAATCCAGCACTGTGGTGATTTTATGAAAATTAAAACTCATGGATTTTCTGTTTCTGTGTTGTTTACTGAGACATTCAATTAAACGGATATGTTCACAGATCTGTTCCATGAACAAACATCAAACCTGAAGGATTTCCAGATTGTCATTCCTCAGCTTGTGCACAAACGATGGCAGAGACATGACAATAGTACAAGAACACACGAGCAGGTAGATCGAGTAGAAACTCTGGTTTCAGTAATAAATAACTCATTTATTAATAGCTCATTTATTACACACTCTGAGTTCATAGCTCATTTGCTACACTATTAATATTTACAGACAGCAGATTCGGAGAGTTTGACCTACTCAATTAAGATTGATAACATTGTTCATCTCTTACATCTAACCAAAAACAAGTAAGAAGTGTATTTTCTTTCTCATTCTGAGGATTCATCTGTTTGCCATGATACTGATGTCGTAAAGGTATGACTTTAGAGACTTGTGTGCTTCTGTGTGTTTCTCAGAGACTTTTTATCTCCTGATTTCACTGTGGTCTCGCATGACGTGCGTCGAAACGCTATGAAAAAGCACAAAGAGAAACCTGTAAGACTCACGTTCACCAATCACCTCACCGATCTAGAGGATAGAGAGAGGAGTTGATAGGTGAATGTTGGGATGGTGAGATAGATAGACTTGGTGTTTATGTGTACATATAAAGGTAGAAATATAGGTAGATGTGTGGATGCATAGAAGGATGGATGAATGGATAGGTAAATAGATGCAGATATGGGTGGATGAATACATAGGTGCATAGATAGATAACAAAACTTCTGTCAAGTTCCTACATCCATGTGTGCATGTATGTATGTATGGATGGATGTATGTAGGAATGGATGTCTGGATGGATTGAATAAGTGATTCATAGCTATGTACGTCGCTCTGGATAAGGGCGTCTGCCAAATGCTGTAAATGTAAATGGATGGGAAACTAGATAGATAGATAGATAGATAGATGAAAATATGTTTTAAGCAGCCATGCTAGTCAGACATTACTAGCCACTTGCTATGAAATGATTGCCTGCTTCCGTGTGTTCCAGGTGTTGTGTCATTACTACGGCCGAGTCTCGGGTTATGAAGAATCTCTGGTGGCTCTGAGCACCTGTGATGGACTCAGGTCTGTTTTTAAATGTTTTTAAAGTTTGTCATGACTGACGACATACCAGCCACACCTTTATCTTCACTCACTGTCTGTCTTTAGCTGTTAGTTTGTTCGTCACTGCTCTTGTATTTACCCTGAAAGGAATCCATTGTGTATATAACAACCAGAAACCTATTGTACCTGGCATGACAAAAACAATAAGAAGAAGAAATGATATGCAGTGTTTATATACAGTAGAGTTTTCTATGTAAAAGTGTCTGCGTTACAGTTTACAGTGTTATTGATTTTCTTTAATGTGACCTCACCTACAGCTGCTCTTTTCATGTTGTGTGTGTGTGAGCAAACCTTGACACACAAGCTGTCCCACCTCTACAAGTTCCTCTCCAGATCATGTGATTCAGTGTTTTAAATCATCTTTGTGATGGTAATTCCCTTTGAGCTCTCAGCATTCCCAGGACAGACTGATAGACTGGAAGATGATGAATGAATGAATGAATAATGACTCTGTGACAGATGATCATGTTTATTAAGCCAAGTATGTAATTTAATGCTTATTTTAATTTGAAGGGGCGTCATTTTCATGGGGAACAAGAGTTATGCCCTGGAACCTGCTTTACATGCAAAAAACAACGAGCACATTCTGTTTCCAGTGGAAAGCAGCAAGTCGGAGCCGTTTGTGTGTGGAGTAGACACTGAGCATGATTTTCATGGCTCTCGTGACCACACATTGTTTATGGACACATTTTTACGGGTCAGAAATTTTGTTTGTTTCTGTTTAGCTAAGGGCTTGAGTATGGAGTGACGTTCATTCAGTCACAAGTCCAAGATAAGATAAGATATACCTTTATTTGTCCCACAATGGGGAAATTTCTCTGTTACAGCAGCCAAAATATATAAAAAGAATAAAAAAATATAAAAAAGTATATATATATAAAAAAAAGGATTCTCCAGCAGTGATGATAGTTTTGCTACCATCCTCCTTTCTCCCACCTCCTGTACAGTGTCCAGAAAGCCCTATTTACATGTGGGGAAGTCTCTCAAATTTAGAGTCAATTCAAATGATTCAAATCATGTGTGTAGTGTGTAGGTCAATGGATGCCAGAGTTTTCTTGAGTAGAAGCACCTAATGTGGGGATTTTCAATAACATCCAGATTACAACCTTTAAATCAGTTAAAAATCAAAGAGAAAAAAATAGCTTTTAATTTCTTGGCTGTGAACTAAAAGATTAATACACTGATACATGAATGTATCAGGTGATGATGGTACAGGAATTTGTAGGAGTGTAGGCTGTATGATAACATTAATCACTGGTTTAAAACAGCTTCCACTCAGCAGCACAGACAGTAGAATAGCACTTGATCCAGCCACATCAGAATTAAGCATAATGTAGACACTTCTCTGTTTTTGACAAACTCCACCCCTAATTGTGGAACTCTTCTGAACTCGTCTCATCACTATGTGCTTTACTGAACTCTGAATCTGGCCCTTGGTGTAGTTTTATCTTTTATTGCTTACTGTGTAAATATTGTACTGAATAATTATTTTTGTTTAACTCCAACAGAAAAAGCGCAACCTTCCTCAGACAAGATACGTGGAGCTGGCGTTAGTCGTGGACAATCTGAGGGTGAGCCTCATAGTCACATTTAATTGTGTTGTATGGTTTATTTGTGTTAGCTGGTTCAGAGGTCAGATTGTGTTTGTTTACTCGCACAGTTTAAATTGATGAACAGCAACGTTGTGGCCGTAAGGAATCAAACGGTGCAGCTGGCCAATTTACTGGACACGGTGAGAAATATTCCTAGTTCCTTATGTGTCATCATTTCCACTGGACAGATGTTTTATTGTCTTGTTGTTTATTGGATCGATGCAAAGTACCAATTTTGGGTAGATCTCTCCTGTTGTTGCAGTGAGAATAAAGCGCTTCAGCTGTTTGATTATTTTCCTAGAACAGCACAAGATGGAGTGTATTATTCCTCTCCGATGGCCCTGACTAGCCCTTTGTCTCTTCTTTTTACAGTACTTCCAGCAGCTGAATATTCGTATCGTCCTGGTGGGGCTGGAGATTTTCAATACAAGCAACCCATTTGACGTGAAAGGAAACCCTGTAGATGTTTTAGGAAGCTTTGTCAGTTGGAGGAAAAGTAATCTGTTGCCACGGGTCAGGAACGACATGGCCCAGCTCATCGTGTGAGTGAGCATGAAACAGTAACATATATAAAGTCAAACCAGGAATGTTTCACAAAAAAGAAGAGAACAAAAACGCAGATGATGAGTTTTTTATTGTTGTTTTTTGTACAGAAGGTTCAATCACTGGATGTTTTTAAGGCAGACTTTGGAAGTTATAATTATAATTATATTAATTTGTAAATGAAAAAGACAGCCAGGGGAATGATGAAGTGATGATGAAGGGTGAATCCAAAAGTAAGCTTAAACACACCTGACTTAAGATAAACTCAAGTATCTTGACAGCACAGCATTACAGACTATTAGGTGATAAAGAATTAAAAAAGAGAAAGAAAACAATGCAGAACTTTCTTCTACTGACATGTCGCTAGTCCTTTACTTCTCCCAGTTCTGGTTTGTGTTTGTGAGTGTTTGTTCTTTCTTGACAGGGGTCTTTCGGGAGCGTACAGCGGAGGGATCTTGGGCATGGCTTACGTCGGCACTGTTTGCTCAGCAGGCAGCGGCGGTGGAATTAGCGTGGTCAGTAAATAAATGACTCTGAAATAAATAGATTGCAAAATCATTAGACTCCTGACACTGCTGTGTGGTGTTGAGTGTCTGATGGTGTTGTCCTGATCAGTTATCCAAGCCCCGTGTTGTATTATTCATGTTAAGCCTGTCATCTGATCTGAAACCAGTGGAAGAACGATAACTAGTTAGAACGAACGCTTTAAAATGAATCAACACGCTCTGGCCAGTCAGAAAGCAGAATCCCACAGCTCTGTTCCTACTGCGAGAGCATTATCCTGGAACGATGACCATTTGAAGCGGCATGTCACTCCTTACGGATCAGTCAGCTGTCAGACAGGAACGCTAGTCTTAGTGCTAGTTTTAGCTAGTCCTAAAATTCCTTCCGCAGAGAGGAAACATGAAACATGAGATTCTTTATACATAGATTCATAACCACAAGCTAGCAACCTAATCTTAGCTAGGTATTTAAAAACATTTAAAAATGATTTAGGTATTTATTTGTTCTTTGAGGTTTAACAAGCTTTGAAATGCTTAACTTCAGCATTCAGCCAATTTGTATTCATTTTACGAGTCAGAATACTGAGCCCGAAGAGTTAGGCACGTTACAGCGGTATGGTTGATCACAGCATGTGATCAAGATGTGGATTTTTCCATCTATTTTAGTTTCCTGTTCTTTTTTCCCTTTTACCTGAACACCGTGTCGTTTTTAGCCACACTTAAGAACAGAACAGTTCTGCGTCGTTTCGTCACATGTATTTGCTTACAAATAAATATGCTATATATTACAGCATTTTTTTAAAAGTCTGAAAGGATAAAACTTGTTGAATAAACCATGTAGATAGATTTATATATTCAACAGCTAAATGGTTTAATGATAACTGATTACAATTGGTAATGTTTTCTTTCATATGTGTTTATTAAGCTTTTATTCATACATTTTATTTATTTATAAATGCATGAATACAGTGATATGTAGACACTGAAATGATTAAAGGTCATTTGTAAGTGATGTCATGTACCACTGATGTCTAAGAACACACACTATATGAAGAACAACTCCAGACTGGTAAAGCTGGAAATACAGGAATGTCTAGAAAACAAGGGGAGGGAGAGAGAGAGAGAGAGAGAGAGAGAGAGAGAGAGAGAGAGAGAGAGAGAGAGAGAGAGAGGGACAGAGAGAGAGAGAGAGAGAGAGGGACAGAGAGAGACAGAGATATAGGGAGGGAGAGAGAAAGAGGGATAGATGGGGAGAAAGAGGGGAGAAAGAGAGGGAATGAGATATCTTTCAGGAGGGAGGGAGATGGAGAGATGTGGGAGAGAGAGATGTTTGAAAATTTCTAAACAATCTGTTTCTCTGCAGTTCAGTGACAATGGTCTACAGTATTATTCCACGATTCTGGCTCACGAGATGGGACACAACCTGGGGATGAACCACGACACCTCGTCCTGCCAGTGTGGAGGAAACACCTGCATCATGAACCCCAGCGCCACGTCAGTACTGCACACTCACTTTATGCTTACAGGGGAACAGTCTGTGTGTGGTGCTGTTACTAATCAGCATAGTTACATTTAACGGTACAGGACTTAACAAGAAACAAACATACAGTTGTTTCCTCACCAGCCAAAAACCACGATAATGTCAGAAAACATAAAGATTTACACTCAGCTTCTCGTCTGACCTCTGGGGGACTCTTACTATAGAAATGCTAACGTATAACGTGAGTAGTAGCTATCAGTACATTAACCCGAACCCACCGATTAATCAGAATCCAGAACTCAACAGTGCTGTGGTGTAGTTAATGAACAGCAAATGGATTAGAGATTTGACTTAGTTTTTTCCTCAATCATTGTTTGGGTGTGTGTTTGTGTGTCGGTGCAGCGGATCGACGTTGTTCAGCCAGTGCAGCGATAACGATTTTGAGAACCTGGTCCTGCGTGGAGGAGGTGTGTGTCTGCTGAATCAGCCATCTCCGGAAAACGTCATCTCCATGCCTATGTGCGGCAACCAGATCCTGGAGGGAACCGAGGAGTGCGACTGTGGCCCGCCAGAGGTACCGCTGAGAGATGTGAAGGCGCAAAATAGGATTTTACTCCAGAACACTTTACTCCAGAATTTGTTATTTTACACTAACTGTTCATGTAACTGCAGATGAGTTCCTGCAATTTTATGTACGGATTACGCCATCAGGGTTAAACCACTTATTCATTTCAAGGCTCGAGATCAAGTTTATAAATTATCACGAATAAAACACGCAGGAAAAAAGTAAAGACGTGTCAGTGTGTGAGTGTGGCTAATCAGTTGATCACTTTGAATATTTAGGTATTTTACTCACATAAAAGTTCCTCATTTGTTTGTGTGTGTTTTTGTTTGTGTGTTTGTGTGTTTGCAGACATGCAATAATAAATGTTGTGATGCAGCTACATGCACTTTCACAAAGGGTTCAGTCTGTGCTGCTGGAGTCTGCTGCAAAGATTGTCAGGTACACACACACACACACACTTATTATCCAGGTGAGGACATCATAATTACTGCATCGTTTTAACACTAACTTAACCTTACCCTGACCTGAGTAACTGGATTACTGACTGTCGTTTCTATCTCCTCCAGGTGTTGGTGTCTGGAACACCCTGCAGAGTGTCAGTGAACGAGTGCGACCTGCCCGAGTACTGCACCGGCCAGTCCGGTTTCTGCCCTCCAGACACCTACTTAATGGACGGTCTGACCTGCCAGAACAACAACGCCTACTGCTACGAGGGCCGGTGCCAGACCCTGGACTACCAGTGCAAGCAGCTCTTTGGCCCAAGTGCTTATTTTTTACTTTCACTATATTACAGATTGTAAAGAAGAACATAAAATACAACCGTGATGCTGATCAAACTCAAACTAAAAAGCAAAACTTTCATCACTTCAGTCTGTGTAATCAATAAATGTCAGCAGTCGATCCACATAAATCCCACTGCAGTGCATGACGAGACGTTGTCCAATCAGAGTGCCAAGCCATGGTTGTGGGTGGGGTTTCAGTCATAAGAGAAGAGTCTGAATGCGTCATTTTAAGAGTTGCATGTGTTATTGGCTCATATTAGTGGATTATTGAATCGTTAAGCGTCAACCTTTTCAATATGATTATTAAAAGTCTTGTCTCATGTAATCATATATCACATTCAATACAATTCTATTACAATTTATTTGGTGAGCACTTTTGGTCAACCATCACTAAACAGCTTACAGAAATATAGAAATTCAGGGTATAAATTTGTAATCTAGAAATTTATCCCTAATAAGCAAGCCCGAGTCGACTCTCATATAAAAGTATTTGTCATATTTTTTCATAGCTAATCACTCATCAAAAACCTTTATGTGATTATCTTTAATCTGAGATTCATCCTGAATCCAAATATTGTCAGTGCATTTTAATTAGCTTACTGTTATTTTGTTATGTTTTTTCTCAGCCGCAACAAAAGCCGATGATAAATGCTTTAGCTACGTAAACACACAGGGCACCGGTTTTGGAAACTGTGGTTTCTCCGGGTCCAGTTTTGCCAAGTGTTCAGTGGCGTAAGTATAGCTGGTTCTTCTTCTTCAGGACAGAGGAATTTACATTTATTTGTGGTTTTTCATGACCAGCTTTGTTGTTTTTTTTTGAGAGAGAGAACAAAGGGAGGCTGCTGAGGGAACCGCTGTTTATATCAACTGGAACATTAACTTTGCCAAACTCTTGTCCTGCAGTAACTCCATGTGTGGGAAGATCCAGTGCACAAACTTTGACTCTAACTTCCCCCCGCCTGGGGCAATCATCAGCGTCCAGAACATAGAACCAGGGATCTCATGCAGGAATGCTGACTTCAACATGGGACCCGATGTTCTGGACCCGGGATACGTCAAAAAAGGCACCGTCTGCGCTGTAAATAAAGTGAGTGTGTAATCCATGGAGTCTTTTATCCAGCGTACATCGTCTCTATGTATGCCATGTCGTTATATACATGTCTTTGCTGTTGGCCTTCCCTCAGGTCTGCCTGAACTTCAACTGTGTGAATTCATCAGTGATGACACAGGGACAGAAGTGTAACGCTGCAACGGACTGCAACAGCAACGGGGTGTGTACCGTTGTCAACTCTGATACTGTGTTATAGTGAGTGAGGGAGTGAGGGATGGATGGATGGATGAGCAATTTTAGGGTTAAATGTCCTTGAGTTAGATGATAGTGTTTGTATGACGTGAGTGTGTCATTCAAGAGTAACTTGAGATTGTGACGTGAGTGTGTGTTCCAGGTGTGTAATAATTTGGACCACTGTCACTGTAACAACGGCTGGGCTCCTCCTGACTGCTACAAATGGGGCAGAGGAGGCAGTATAGATAGCGGACCTGCTCAGATAGGTACACACAAACAAAGACACAAATGATTTTATAGTCTCTCAGTAATACACAGATGAGTACTCTGTCCAGTTTTCTTTACAGAGCACAAACACAGATTTTTTTATTTCATTATTTCAACAAATCAAGATCAAGCGAATTAAAAGTATGATAAAAAATCTCCTACATCCCACACACACTTATCATCATCTCGATTGATTTTGAAGCTTTGATAAGTTGAGCTCAAGTAACTGTCAGAGCTCCAGATCAAATAATAAAACATAAAATCAGACTGTATGCTGAATCAAGTGCTATTCTACTGTCTGTGCTTCAGAATACTGAGAGTGGAAGGAGTTTTATTCATTAAACCAGTGATTAATGTGATTATTACTACCAGCTCTATTCATGCAGTAATATATTAGTTATAAATGAGACACTTATTAGATTCATAGTTCATCATATTAGACTATATTTTCTATTACACCATATTACATTTGACATCAAAACAAAAACACTATTACCTTTGTCTGTCTGTATTTTCTGTCCTTGTAAAGTACCACGGAGGTTATTTTAGTAATCCGAATATGTAGCTTTGAAAATTCTTACCTGTTGCCCTTAGACTCGACTCTAAATATAAGGAACATCCTGTGAAACTCTCCAGAGGTTTCTACCTCTACCTCTATAGCAAAATTGATTTAAGGTTAAATGAGTAGAAAGCGTCAGGTTTTAAACAAAGCATTGTTGTGTAACATGGTGAAAGTACGAGGCACATGTTCTCTTCTCAGATTACTCGCTGAGGAATGGCCTGCTGATCTTCTTCTTGTTGGTGCTGCCCATTCTGGTGCTCGCGGTGTTTGGTTTTCTGTACGCATTCAGGCGGGACTCGCTAAATAGGTGCTGCAGGGGCCGACGGTCACAACGCCGCAGGTATGACCACAACTTTTAGATTTCTAACCACAAAGAAATAATGGAGACAAATCAGTGTCACAAATTCATCTCCATGATCATGTAAATCTGTAAGAAACTCGATTTTTTTTGTATTTATTATGATAATGTTTGTGGAACGTTCCTGAAACGGGTTTGTTCCTGTTCTCACTTTCATTATAGAGCAGAGTGTAAACCCTCATCCACCTCACACACACTGTAATAGAGAATTAATATACTCCTCCTGACCAATCAGAGTCCAGAATCCACAGCGCTGTAGTGTAAACTGCTAGGGACTGGGTTTTTGTTGTTGTTAGTTTAAGGTGCTACATAACCATAATGAAATCATTTGGTATTTGTTACTCCATGCCTTGTCAATTGTTTTTGAGATGTTCCTTATCTAGAGCCCCTCCAGGTGAAACATAAGCTGTAACAATGCCAAGACCACATGCAAAGATTTACAGCAAAGAACGAGCAAAGAACAAAATAAATTTTGAAATGTGAGCAGCAGATTATTAGGTTATGGATGGGTATAAGTTAAGGCTTTATTAGTACAAGAAACAATGAAAACTGTGGGTACAGAACAACAGATAGGCTGGGAACAAGACTCTAACAATCATGATAACAAATCAATTGTCTTAGCTTAAATAATTTGACTAATTAACACAAAGCAGGTAAACTGGTGCCCAAGGTTGCCCTCTGGTGGTCTGTGGGAATAGTCAGTGGAGTCTGAGACACATGGTTATGTTGGTATTTAACCTTAAGCCAACATTCAGACATATTTATGAGTCGGTATCTATAATCCTTTTAAAAGTTTAATAGATGATCAGATCTTCCAATAATCCCACAACCGATGTTCCAATTCACAGGACTAATGAAGCGAATGCTCAGAGTAACAACCAGCCAAGCAGAAACGTACAAAGACCAGCACGTCCTCCTCCACGCTCACAATATCCACAGGTAAGCTTTAATACATTCATAAATATTTACTCATATGGAATCTCATTTATCTATGATGATCCTGAGATTGAAACTAACTTGACTGGTCTTTTTGCTTAACATCTCAATACATCATGTTTATCTAAAGTGACATACAAATGAAGAAATACAACGGATTTATTACGAGTTATGTGTGTGAGCATGTGAGATAGTGTGTGAGAGAATGTGTGAGAGTGTGTATTAGAAAATGTGAGATAGTGTGTGCACATATGTGAGCGTGATAGTGTGAGAGAGAATGTGTGAGTGTATGATAGTGAGATAGTAGCGTGAAACAGTGTAATAGTGATAGTGAGATAGTAGCGTGAAACAGTGTAATAGTGATAGTGAAATAGAATGCGACAGAGTGTGAGATAGCATGCGACAGAGTGTGAGATAGCATGCGACAGAGTGTGAGATAGCATGTGATATTGTGAGAGTGTGAGAGTTTCTGGGTGTAGGAGAGAGTGAGAGTTTTTGTGAGATAGTGAGTGTGTGAGAGTGGGTGGAGGACTGGTCTTGAGCGATGCAGTGCCTCTGCTTTTACAGTACTAATTTCTGATCCCAAGCTGTCCTGGAGGATGTGGCCAGACTCGAGTATTTCATGTTAGCATGTCATGTGTACTGCTCGGGGCAGAGGAGAGAGAAAGAGAACCAGTAGCCATTGTTCTAAACTTTCTGCTTTATACAATAGGATGGTTTCATTTTCATGTTCAGCAAATAGTAATAATGTTGTCTTTCATGTTTGTTTCAGTATCCATCTCCCACCTCCGGCACTCAGTCAAGGTAAAAGACTGTATATAAAAACCATATATTATTTATATTTATTTACACAATGTGTCTTATGTAGAATGGATTTCTATTGATTTTTACAAAGCAGAATGTTTCAGAGCTCCATTACTGACTAATAAAACTAAAAAGATTCCTAATAATTAACATATAATTGAAAGGAAATATTTATGGTTATATATAAGGTTTAAGGTCAGAGGTAGAGCATTTTTTTCTCTTTGTACTCACAGTTCTGACAGTCAGGGTTTGGGTGGCGTGCAGCCTGCAGTTTGGACTTCTCAGCTTCCCAGAAACGGACCCGGAGTACCCCGACCCATTCCACCCAGAAACGTTGTCACCTGAGCAAACTCTGGATGTGAACAAGGATGTTTGTGAAATCGCACAAACGCTCTCCCAGTGAAGGAGTGTCATTTCTGTAACGTACAGCAATATTGTCAGAAATGATTCTAAACGTGTTTTTAAATGTTATTTGTTAAATATTTGATGAAGGTTGTTTTTTTTGGTATACCATTAATTTTTTTTTACAATTTAAAATGTGCATATAAGTAAGTGTATAAATCCTTTAAACTAATTAAAAATTCTTTAATAAATCCTTGTTTTAATATATAAATGGATGTTGATTCGTTACCTGCCAAATATTGTGTAATAAGGTTTCAGTGTGCTCATTTAGCGCCATAGTGCATTGAGCTCCTGTTACACCTAGTGGTCAAACACAAGAGGCACTAATGTTGTGTACTGGGGTAGGAATCACACACACAGACAAATGAAGTTACTGTTTACATTTACGCCATTTGATAGACACCCCTATTCAGAGTGACTTACATTTTTATATCAATTTATACAACTCAGCAATTAAGGGTTAAGGGCCTTGCTCAGGGGCCCATCAATGGCAACTTAACGGACCTGGGATTCGAACTCATGACCTTCTGATCAGTAGTCCAATGCCTTAACCACATTCTGTTCTCATGTATAACATTGATGAACATTTTTTTTTTTTTTCAATTTCATTTTCATTTTTTGATGGTCATTTTTTTTGTTTCTCTTTTTTTCTCCCTGGGGGAGAAGTGGAGAAGGTTGTGAGCTTGAGTCCCAATACACCCAAGCTGCCACCAATAGGCCCCTGAGCAAGGACATCAGTTGTTTATATATATAAATAAAATACTCGCACTGTCTGTATCTTGTCTGTATTGTCTTTTCTTGTTTGTTTTTGTCTTGTTTTGAAAAAAAAGTTAAATGTGTAGTATAATGTGTTATTTATGTCTGTACTTTTGGGAGTCACAAACAGATGAAACCAAATTCCTTGTGTGTGTCAACACACTTGGCCAATAAACCCGATTCTGATTCTTTATATATTTCTTTGCTGTTTCACTTCAGAATCAATTTATTTGACTCAATAATTTGAACGTAGTTAAATCAAAGGTAACTTTACATGATTCAACATGGTTTTGAAAAAAAAAATGTTTTTGCCACCTGGGTTCAATCCTAAATACTAATCTAGTAAGCTTGAAAAAGAGCCCTAAATAGAGCGGAGACATCATTATGAGTAATGAATTTATGTAGGAAGTAGTGAGCCGATTGGATGTAGGCAGCTACGGAAACTCGAAAAGGTCAATTTCCGTGACAGTAGCCTGTAGCGCGAAGGGAACAATGATGTCTGAGCAGGAGGCTCTGAAGAGGAACCGCGGCGGAGTGCAGCGGGTGGAAGGAAAACTACGCGCTAGTGTGGAGAGGGGAGACTACTATGAGGCCCATCAAATGTACCGGACCTTATTCTTTAGGTAAGGCTTCTTATTGATCACGGAGGATGGTTAATTAAAGCAGCGAAATCCGGTTGTGGCCTGGCTTTTCCAGATCTTTCTCTCCTTGTCAACGAAGCGGCGTTCGTTTCCTCATCATGATTGGCTAACCTTACAGGACTAATCCCGCCTCTCGGATCAGTCCTTCCTTCTGATTGGTTCGACTCGCTGTCACTCAACTTTTTTAGGATGCTAGTTTGCTAGAAGCGATTGCTTCATGCTACTAGAGATAACAACACTTTTAAAGAAACGATAGTTTTAATAACGTTGTCAGTCGTTGGCGGTCATTTTGTGAATAACGTGCCACAACTGTGTACACTCGGTGTTAAGTGGAGTGTGTACTGTTTTATAATAAAAAGCCCCTGTGTTAGCCGTGTAGCTAGCGTTAGCTTTGTTCAGTTTGAGTAAATAAATGTCCTTAGCAGGAAAACCACAAACATTTCCACCTCGTACCCTTTTATATCTACAAATATACAGTGTAAGAAAAATACATTTTAATATTCAAATGTATTAAAACTACTTCAATTTATGAAGTAAAAGTCTAAGCTGTTTTTTTATTGCTAACTCTATAGCAGATACTGACAGGTGGTCCAGAGTATTTTGTTCATAACTCATTGTTTGGTTGTCTTGAATTTTTCTATCATATTCATTTTTATATTATTCCTTATAATAACCTTTTGTGTTATGTTTATGTTCTGTAAAGCTGCTTTGAGACAACGTCAATTGTATAAAGCGCGATAGAAATAAATTTGAATCGAATCGAATCGAATTGCATGGAATGTGTTTGCTGTTTGCAGGTACACGTCTCAGTCCAAGCACACAGAAGCCCGGGAGCTGATGTACAATGGAGCCTTGCTTTTCTTTAGTTATAACCAGGTATTATATCCCTTCTGATCGTGTTATGACCGACGTTCCACCCTAAGGAGCTAACATGCAAAATTTTAATATAGTCCATATCATTTTCAGAAAGCACATATTCGTAACATATGTTGCGTTAAGCTTCTTTTCAGACTGCATGCTTTGTTTGTTGTCGACAGCAAAACAGTGCTGCAGATCTGTCCATGCTTTTCCTGGAGGCTTTAGAGAAGTCCAAGGCCAAGGTAGAAGAGGAGATCCTGGGTAAGTAAAGTATATCCATGTGAACAGATAAGGAAGTGTTGAAGTTTTGTTCAGAAGGGATTAGTTTTACATGTGTTTTTATCACCTGTGGATAACTCTTTGAGTATGCTACTCTGAGATATCTCTCAGCTTAAGAGCAGTTGACTTTCTCGCCAAAGGAAAGAAAATGGCAGACAAGGTCAAGATATGAACGTAGAATGATTGACATCTGTGTAGACGCTAACTCCATAACAGTAGGCCTGATCTGTGAGACATAACGTGTTGAGTGTACTTCGGTAACTTCCGCAGAGCAACTGGTCAAGCTGTTCAGCATGATGGACCCCAACTCTCCCGAGAGGGTGGCTTTTGTCTCGCGGGCACTCAAGTGGACGACGGGCGGCTCAGGGAAGCTCGGAGACCCCAAATTACACCAGCTGTTGGCTGTCACACTGTGGAAAGGTATTTCTAAATCCTCACCCCTCTCAATTTTCTTTTATCATGTTTTATGTTGAGAGTCCATATCTTTTTCTATGAGCTTCCTAACCACGTTTTGATTTGTTCAGAACAAAACTACAGCGAGTCTCGATACCACTTCCTGCACTCCTCAGACGGCGAGGGCTGTGCTCAGATGCTGGTGGAGTACTCGTCCACTCGTGGCTATCGCAACGAAGTTGACATGTTTGTGGCTCAGGCAGTCTTACAGTAAGTGCACTCATCCTCCTACTATAGTCTCCCAGGTCTTTCAGAGCTTTCTGTACGAGTCACATTTACAGGGAATTTTTTTTCTTTTTCTGGATGAATAATTTTGTAATTTGTGAGTCATGAGTCATGAAATCTGTAATTCAGGTTGAACTTCTTAGAATGAGTCAATCATTCTACGTTAGAATGAGCTTGTATGAATGAGATTTGTATTAACTCTTATTAAAGAGATCTTCAATTCAGTAATTTTTTTTAGCAATTCAAATTGTAGAGATGTACATTGGATTTAAGGCTAGAATTTAATTCAGTTTTGAGTTTATTCAAGTTTATAGATCTATGAACAGTATCTGGAATTCAGGCAGGAATATTTAGTGCTGTGTTCGATTTAACTCCATTTAACAGGTAGTGAACAACATTTTTCCCCTGAAACCGTGTCATTTGTGATCATTGGCTAAAAGCTGAAAGAGAGAGAGAGTGTCTGTGAGGAAAGACGGTGAGTCCAGAACTACGCTCACGACACACCGGAGTACGGAACCTCATTCTGCTTAAATTGAACAAATGAATAGGCGGATTGTAACAGCTGCCAAAAAAAAAAGAGTTGGACTGGTCCAGAGCAGCAAAATTACAAATGTCTCTTCAAAAAAAGTTTTAAAAGTGCAATACAAGGAAAATACATTTAATAATCTCTTTTTTCTTTTAAATAAATAAATTATCTTGTGCATAAATGTTACTTTTGTGTCATTAATGTGTAATTAGAGACGGTTAAGCTGTATAAATGCTCAGATCGACATTACTACACTTCATGATAAGGTGCAGCATACTCTATTGTCTAACGATTACAGGTTACCTCATACTTTCAATTCTGAGCATCTCCACAGCCTTCGTTTTATCCACTAATACAGTATTTTTCTGCTGTTACCTCTCACTGCCTGAGTTTTATTAACTGATGTGTGTGATTTGAGATTGTTTTTGTTTACCAGAGCTGGAATAAAACTGTATTGTTGTATTTGCAGGTTCCTGTGTCTAAAGAACAAAACAAGCGCGTCGGTGGTGTTCACCACGTACACACAGAAGCACCCGTCCATAGAGAAAGGCCCTCCATTTGTTCAGCCGCTTCTCAACTTCCTCTGGTTCCTACTCTTGGCGGTGGACGGGTACGAGCGTGTGGTCCGATCTTTCACTTTCCTGTTTGTCTTCTGTCCTATTTGAAGTTGGACACAATGCTGTTTAGTGCGTATATAGATAAAGTACTAGCCAGTATAGACAGTATCCCTGATTTAACTAGCCTAGTGTGCACAGGGGATCACACGTGATGTGAAAGTTGTATTTTTATTTTTTCTCCCAGTGGGAAGCTGACAGTCTTTACAGTATTATGTGAACAGTATCAGCCATCGCTCAAGCGGGATCCCATGTACAATGAGGTACGATCACGACACTCCCGGACACCATCACACCACCGCGCCACTCTGTGCTGCCTCCTGATTGGTCAGAATGTCTTGATTAATTCTCTACAGCAGCTCTGTGTTTGTTTAATGTTTGAGTCTCCCGTGTTGGAGGTAAAGCTAGGTAACTCTGCTTCATCACGCCATCTCGCTGTTGATTTATTTTCCTCTAACTACAATGTTTATTCCTTACACATAGAAGACTGGACATAAAGAAATCCGGACAGTTAACATAGAAATCTCAGCTATGGAGCAGATTAATAGATTTTAGCTGTGTGTGTGTTCGTAAGTAATTTTGTTTTGTTTCTCATCAGTACCTGGACAGAATAGGACAGCTGTTCTTTGGCGTTCCACCCAAACAGTCCTCATCATACGGTGGCCTACTAGGTACATCCTTCTATTGCAAATGACTCCTTTGATTTCGTTGCTGTTTGGCTCGGCTTCTGTTCACTCTGCTGTGTAAAAGCAAAGCAGCAACAGAACACGAGGCATGTTCCCTTGCTAGCGTAACCATACGGCGTGGCCTTCGTTGGTCACCATAGCAACATTTAGCAGTAAAGCTTTGTCTGTTTTGATGTTTGTTAATTTTTACGTGTTTTCCTGTCACAGGGAATCTGTTGAACAGTCTGATGGGGTCGGGCGAGGAAGAGGATGGTGAGGAAGTTCATGAGGACAGCAGCCCCATCGAGCTGGATTGAACATCGCACACCTCCATTACAACCTCTGACTCAGAGAAAACAAAAGAACTGAATCAAACTCAACTTTTTTTTGACCACATGTCCCGGAATAAGTAGCTGCAGTTTTTTTTGGTTTATTTTTTATTTCTTTGCTCATGTGTGTAGTTTTCAGAAAAGGCGACTGATGCCACTGGACTACTCCTACTGCACCCACACCATCGACTCTCACTGAGGAAAAAAAAAACGATGAATAAATAATCTGCCATAAAAATGGAAGAACATCTGAAGCGTAGTGATGACAGTCCATTTGCCCGGACAGGAGAAATTTTGATTAATTATTAGCAATGCATCAAGGGCTCTGGTATCAGCCACACACTGTTCTCCTTTGCTCGTAGAAATGCTTGGATGCCAGATGATACTGTAAAATATCAGTTAGTGTATGTTAGGAGCACAATAATGAACAAATGACAGGAAATGATCACAGCAAACTGTGAAAATTTTAACTACAGCAGCTTCCTCCAGTACAAATAATGAATTATAGGCACAGCCTTTAAACAGTATGTTTTAATAACGAGTGTGAGGACGTGAACTTTAGCACTGAGAAACTGTCTCATGTGTGTGAGAGAGCAGTTCAGGTCAGTTCAGCAAGCTTTGAGACACCCCACTTCTCTCCACAGGTCGAGGTGCAGGTCACACTCGCTGATTAATCCTAAAGCCCTGGTTTAGAAACGATACATGGTTTTAACACGGACAATGTTGTTCACACACTCGCCTGTGTACTTTATGGTGTCATGTGGCACACTACTGCCCCTACTGGTCATGTTGGTTTCACAGCACACAGACATCTAGAGGGAGTTTGTGTCGATTTGAGGACAAGTGCGTCGCTTCTGTATCAAGACCCAGATTGATGTGTGTGTGTGTCCCAAAAAAAACCAAAACCAACAATGCTATCAATGCATCTTTAATTAATATTTTATAATTATACAAGTTTAAGGAATTAGTAATCAGAACAAAAATACTCAGAATCCTTGTCACAGGTGTGTGTGTGTGTATGTCCATTGTACCACAGCGGTGTTTGCTGTATCTTTACATTCTGATCAAACTTCAGCATTACTCCTGTTAATACTGTGTGTGAGTGTGTGAGAGAGAGAGATGTGAGTGGGATGTGAAGAATTATTTAATTTTGTTGTCCACAGTCTGAAGCAGATGCTTCGACGTTTGCAAGAACTCAGTAAATAAAAAGTAAAGAGGTGAACCGTTCACTTCACTCGTCACTCTCTTAAATTCAAATTAAAAGAGAAACAGAAGCGTGTTACAGGTTTAAGCCGCTTCTATTACAGTTCCTTATAAAAAGCGATCACCTTCAAAACAAGGTGTTCTGGACTGGTATGAACACTACAGCAAAGATCAACATGGACATGGTGTTTAATGCATCAGACAGAGATATACAGTATATGTATATAAAAAAAGGAACTCAGGTGACCAGTGCATTCTATAAACAAAATACAAATAAAGCTTATTAAATGTGGAAACAATTAGATCTGACATTTAGAAAACTAGAATAATGTTAATATTTTTTAAACTAAGTAATGATTATTGATTAAAAATTGATTTACGTCCCAACCAATCAGGTTGCAGGACAGCAAGAGCATCACATGAGCCATATTTATTTACGTCAACACAAGCAGGCTCCTGTACAGTGTGTTTGTGGGGCTCTGTGGTCTAAGTGAACAGAGTTAAACTACTGCACAATAACACACAAGCAGATCACTGATTTGTAAGTGCTGTGAAGGTAACGTGATGTTTTTTAGTCATTTCATTGACATAACCTGTGACACGAAGGTGAGACAGCGTCAGATCTTCAGTATCTCAGACCTCACGACGATCCACTGGTTCGTCAGAAACTGGGTTCTGAATGGTCAAAAGTCACTGAATTTCAGGTCCGTGACTGCAAGGAGAGCCGCAGGAGCATGTCGGATAGGTGAGCCATGTCAGGCTGCTGGGCCTGCTGCTTAATGTGCTCCAGTGTGCGCACCTACAATACAGACAAACAAACATGAGTGTGAAAGGAAATCAGTATTTTGTGAATCAGCCATTTTTTGTTTGTGTCCAACCGAGGTGCGTGTATCACAGTAGCCGTTCTTATGGCTCAGGTTCCACAGATTAACGGCGAGTTGGTTGAGTTTGTTATTGCGTAGATCTCCATGAGCCAACAAACAGCCGAAGAGAGAGAATGCGAGAGTTCCCTGCCGGCGTGCTCCCTGAAACACGCAAACACACACACACACACAGGCATGCGCTTTGTAATGCTCATTTCTTTAATGAAAACTGCAATAAAAGGTTTTTCATCCATTTTGTGCCTTAGTGAATAATAATGAAATAATTGAGTGGGAGTCGGGTATACACTGCTGGAAAGTGAACGTTCAGTTGTGTGTTTGTTTTTATTCTCTCTCACCTCGTCTTGGCTCAGAGTCTTCAGGTAATCCAGCACTTGGCCAATCACAGTTTCACACACTCGACTGATCTCAGCTACAAACTTGGGGTCACCACCATACAGCGTCTCGTTAGAGTCCACTACAGAGAAGACGCCATTATTAATTACGATCTCAGACCTCACCATCATTACACAAAGATTATATATTTATATATATAAATATTTCGAGCCTGTCTCCTTAGAAACGCGCGTGTGTGTGTTTATGTATGTATATGTATACACACACACACACACACAAACATATACATATGTGTGTGTGTGTGTGTGTGTGTCTATATATTTTAATAACAGACTTTAATATATTTTTATACTTTTATATATTTTAATAGTAGATTTTAACAACAAATTATAGCTTCCTGTACCTTTAGGAATAGTGTAGAGATAGGTTTCCTGACTCATAGCAGCCAGCAGAGGTATAGCACTGATGTACACGCGTACTTTAGCGTCACTGTTGTCCTCCCACGTGTAATCCTGCACCATGTTCAACAATCCTCTCACCAAATATAGCACGCCCTGCTCAGGGTGGTCCTGTAACACACACACACTCAATTATTAACACTATAAACAAGACTGATCTGATGATATTTGATAAATTCTATTGATTTGTGTCAGAAGGTCATTTAACGCTGTTTAATACGAATGACCTTCACATAATGTAAATCCTAAAGTTACCGGCACCACCAGCAGCGTGGACAGGAAGTTGCTGATGAAGTCGAGGAGAAAGGGTTCAGAAGAACGTTGTTTACCATCGATGTTAATGACACGTGGCACTTCAGGTAAAATACTGACTGCTGCTTTCAGGAATGAATCGGCTAAGAGAGAGAGAGAGAGAGAGAGAGAATAGAGATTATACACATACACTCACAGACAGTTTCTTCGTTCTTTTTCTATCTCTATCCTGTCCTAGATCTCTGCCTATTTAATTCAGTTTAGAATCTGTGAGCTCGATGTCCTCACCCTGGGAAAGACACTGATTGGCCAAAGCCACCTGTCCTGACAGCAGGTACAGATGCAGACGGCTGAAGATGTTACTAAGAGACGGGATGGTGATGAAGCTGTATGCTGCACATGCCTGCAAAGTGTAAACACAAACAAACGTTAAACCTGAGGTAATTGAGCCACGTGTATCTAACAACGTGTTCAAACATGGAGACCGACCCGGACAAACGCAGCGGTCTTGCGTGAGTGATTCCCGCCCATCACTCGCCTCGTCTCCATGGCTAAATGATTCACCATCTGAGGAGAACAGAAAAGGAGCAGAGTTTAGAACAGCGGAATGACGCCGTCTCCTCTCAGAAATATATAAAGCATATGAATGTGTCTGTATGTTCCCACATTGACCCGGGTTTCAGGAACTTACATGAATAAGCTGAATGACAACTGGCTCCAAGTTACAAAACGTGGCTCTGGCCTCCACACAGAAACTCAACTGCTGCTCGAAGTCCCGGCCAAAAGATACCTGAGCACAGAGAAAACTCCTGAGCACAGAGAAAACTCCTGAGCACAGAGAAAACTCCTGAGCACAGAGAAAACTCCTGAGCACAGAGAAAACTCCTGAGCACAGAGAAAACTCCTGAGCACAGAGAAAACTCCTGAGCACAGAGAAAACTCCTGAGCACAGAGAAAACTCCTGAGCACAGAGAAAACTCCTGAGCACAGAGAAAACTCCTGAAGGCAGACAGAACAGCTGAACACTGAGAAAATGCCAGAGTACAGAGAAAAGCCCTGAAAACGGAGAAAACACCTGAAAACAGAGAACACACCTGAAAGCAGACAGAAGACCTGAACACAGAGAAAAGTCCTGAACACAGAAAACAACTTAACACAGACAGAACAGCTGAACACTGAGAAAACACCTGATCACAGAGAACACCTGGGTACAGAAACAACACCTGAACACTGAGAAAGTGCTTGAATACAGAGAAAATGCCTGAACACAGACAGAACAGCTGAACACAGAGAAAATGCAAGAGTAGAGAGAAGATCTGGATACAGAGAAAATACCTGAACAAACAGAAAACACCTGAACACAGACAGAATAGCTGAACACTGAGAAAACACCTGAACATTTGAGCACAGACAGAACACCTGAACAAAAAAGCTGAGGCAACCATTCAGAAAGTAATAAGTCGGACATTCGGCCTGTCAGTCACCATCAGTCAGCGAGACAGAAACACAGAGGCAATAATGTGAGCCGAGTTACTAATGAAAACTTTAATTCTCTTCGTCTACTCAGGACGTGATTAAAATGATACAGGAAGACTGACCATGCGAATGAAGCCGTTAATCAGCAGAGCTAGAGCCCTTTTCTCGTCCTCCACAGTGAGAGCGCTGAGGACAGAGACAATAACGTGAGTTTCACACGGTCACAGATATAAACACTATATAGATAACGTTAATGACAATAGAGTCTGAAACTGATTAAGCTCTCACTTGACGGAGTCGTGCATGGTCTTACAGACGTGGAGCAGAGCGTTGAGGATGACGGGATCACGAGTCGGCTCCTGCTGATGTCTAGAGACAGAGCATAAATAAATAAATAAACAGATAGCAGGACATTGAACCCTTTGATATCAGAAGTGGACGTCTCTGTCGTGTAAATGTTATGGTCTTATAATATTTATCACATCTGTTTTCGTTACAGTGATACTTGCTTGATGAAGATGTCCATGATGGATTTACAGACTTCTACTCTCACGCTGTCTTTCTGGAATATGTCCAAGAAGGGTAAGAATTTCTCCTGAAGATAGAACGAGTGAAAAAAAAAAAAGAGCAGGAAAAAAGTGTTTAATGCTGTTTAAGAACACGGCAATGAGGCAACACAGAGGAAGGAGCACTCACCATGGAGAAGAGGACGGAGAAGTTGTGAAAGTAGGTGAGGATCTTCGTCATAACTGACTGCAACTGCAAGACAACAGATTCATCATCATCAGTTTTAGTGGTTTGATTAACAGCAGCAGTAAAACCTCTGAAACAGGATATTAATGATGTTATGAAGTGGGGTTTGTGAGTGGGAGAAATGTGCGGTACCTGTGGATACGCATCCTCAAATGCTCGATCAGGGGTCATGTGTTTGATGATGTCAGCCAGCACAGTGTTCACCTCTCTTTTCTATCATCAGACAACAAAATGGAACGTTATAAAAAAAAAAATTTAAAAAAAAGAGCATGATTTCTGAAGAAACAAATCACCGAGACGTTGTGTCTGACTCACGGTAAAATGACGGCAGGTAAACTCTACCCAGATTTCAGCACAGGTGATATAGTCCTGAAAAAACACAGTAATGCTGCCAGAACCTTGACATTTACATGTCCAGCATTTGGCAGACACACTTATCCAGAGCGACTTAAATTATCAAATTTTTTTTATACAACTAAGCAACTGAGGGTTAAGGGCCTTGCTCAGGGGCCCAACAGTTGCAGCCTGGTGATTGAGCTAACAACCTTCTAATTGGTAGCCCAACACCTTAACCACTAGGCTACCACATGCAGATTATATCAAAAGTCTAACGGTGGAATAATGTAAACTGTAGAGCGTACCTGTGGACTGCGCACTTTGGTAATGACCTTCCAGGCCTCGTTAAGGATGGGCAACCTTTCGCACTCAGGAGGATCTGCACAGGCCAAGCTCCGGCCCAGAGAGCCAAACAACAGGTGCTGGAGTCAGGAAAGGAAACCAGATTCCTGTGTCAGAGTTTTCTCAAAAGCCGTAAAGAGAATAAAGGCATAAAAGACAGAAGGCATCACGTGTGATCAGACTATATATGCGTCTGCGATAGTATAATGCGATCAAAATACATTCCCACGTCTACGCCTCAGCTCCACACAGGTCAGTCTGTGTTCTGCTGCTTTACCTTAGGAAATCCAGCCTCGTCACACTCCTTGATCATGCCAATAAAATCGGTGGCTCTTGCTGCCACAAACTCGGCCCGGAAGGCCCACATGACAGAGTTCAGCAGGAGAGCACTGTGTAGGAACACATACTTCAGTTCTGACAGAATTGATTCAACATGTCTCAGATTCTGTAATTACACAATAATTAAAGCTATAATTTAAAGAATTGTAGCAGGATGTGATCTGGGAGAAGGTTTTACTTGTTGCCCAGCTTCTTGCATCTTTCCATCATTTCTGTCAGCAGCACCTGCAAGGATGAGGATGAGGAAGATTATGAATTCAGCAGTTATATCGAAGAGAGACTATGTGTTTGTGTGTGTGTTTACATCGGGTGCTCGGTAAGCAACACACTGCAGAATCCAGTGGATGGCAGGAGAATACAGCGTGAGGTAGACAGGAATCTCCACCCTCTGGATGACCAACTGATTCTGAACGCTGTCGCTGTGAATCTGTCGGAAAGACGCCAGGAGGTCGAAGAAGTTCTTGTTCAGGCTGTCCTTCCGGTGTGGTGCCACCTCCATGCCCACCTGCGAAAGGTCAACAACCTGATTACAATCACACTTTACACTGAGCTTCCTTGTATTAACATGACGATCTGCGTTAGTCACAGTGCTGAAGAATGCTGCGTTCCGATTGGTGGTCAGGTGTTGATTAATTCTCTAAAACAGCTCTGACAGTAGCGCAGCTTTACGTTAACACACTTGTTTTGATACCTTATCATGAATATAGTAATATCACTAAGCATGCAAATACTGGTGGCAGGAAATTTCTACTGTTACCATGGTGACGTACCCTGCACAGGTAGGCTCGAGCGTACACGGCTACTAAAGGGTCTCCGATCCCTCGAATCATAGCCGTGAGCCGAGGAAGAGTCTCCTGAATCCCTCTGACAGGATGAAGGTGATAAAATGTCCAGCTGAGCCATGACCAAGCAACAAGAAACAACAAAAAAATCCATATAACGCAATAAAAAAAGTTAACCGCCACTCACGATTTGTTGACAAACCGGTTGCACTTCAGTATCGCAGCCTCCACATACCTACGGCAGACGTTAAGGACATCAACATACACACGTGCAACATGTTAAACCAGGAGTGAAGACAGTTACAGATACAGGATACAGGCGAGGGATCAGCTCTCTGATGGAGGCAATTTTGAAGAACCAGTTGAGGCACGTCTCTTTGGCCGTGTCGTTCACGTCTTCCACAGAGAACGAGTCTGAGAGAAGACAGGAAATAAAACAAAATGTCAAAACATCACGTCAAAACAAAACGTCAAAACATCCTTCATCTGTCAGCCATCACACGTCATAGTACTACTGTTCAAAAGAAAATGTGCAGCTCCTACGCACGCGCGCACACACACACACTCACACGGACGCACACAAAGTGGTGTCTACCTGGCAGAGGATCAGGATCCGAGCACATGGACCAGATTCTATCATAAACTAACTGACCTGCAGCAACAAGAGACATCATCGGTAAAG